>NC_135053.1:26455534-26755534 GCF_051014685.1 Ptiloglossa arizonensis
ACGACAACGACAACGACAACGACAACGACAACGACAACGACAACGACAACGACAACGACAACGACAACGACAACGACAACGACAACGACAACGACAACGACAACGACAACGACAACGACAACGACAACGACAACGACAACGACAACGACAACGACAACGACAACGACAACGACAACGACAACGACAACGACAACGACAACGACAACGACAACGACAACGACAACGACAACGACAACGACAACGACAACGACAACGACAACGACAACGACAACGACAACGACAACGACAACGACAACGACAACGACAACGACAACGACAACGACAACGACAACGACGATGACGATGACCACGACGTTGACGACAACGACGATGACGATGACCACGACGTCGACGACAACGACGATGACGATGACGATGACGATGACGATGACGATGACGATGACGATGACGACCACGACAACGACAACGACAACGACAACGACAACGACAACGACAACGACAACGACAACGACAACGACAACGACAACGACAACGACAACGACAACGACAACGACAACGACGATGACGATGACCACGACGTCGACGACAACGACGATGACGATGACCACGACGTCAACGACAACGACGATGACGATGACGTCGACGACAACGACGATGACGATGACGACCACGACAACGACAACGACAACGACAACGACAACGACAACGACAACGACAACGACAACGACAACGACAACGACAACGACAACGACAACGACAACGACAACGACAACGACAACGACAACGACAACGACAACGATGACGATAACGATGAGAGATATAATAATAACAAATCTCTAAGTAACAACCGTAAAAAACTAGTCAGAAGCCGAATGAAAATATATCTATGCGCGCAGAGAGCGTGATTCAGCAAAAAAGAAAATCACGATTAATAATAAAGAATAATAATAATAATAAATAATGGAAATTAATAATAATAATAATAATGCTAGTAATAATATGTAATAATAATAATAATAATAATAATAGTAATAACTAAAGTGTAATTAACAAATAAGTAATAATAATCGATAAGTAATGAACGCCACGTCTCCCTCGGTACGTTATACATATTATGATTCTGCATCTCCGTTTGTACGCATTTTAACAAAGAAAAATTACTACAGGATATATTTAAAGAAGTAATGGGAAAAAGATGTATAAATAAAAATTACTATAATCTTAACGGTACTAGTTCAGATAAACATCCTGCCGAGTTGCCCCGGGTTATGCTAAGAGCCACCTGGCCCGCATTAAGAAAAAAAATATTACGTTTATAAGCACTAAGCGGAGCTAAACCGATCGCCTTACAGAATGGGACACGATAATAAGCAACAAAACTAAAAAGTATAAAAGAGACGATTAAACGCGTAAATATTATGTAAAACGAGAACACACACATACACGCGCGCGCGCGCGCTCACACAAAGTGCATATTGTGCAAATACATGTACACGCGATAATTCATATATACACGCGCGGAAAGGTGAATGGAAAGACATAGAGTGATAAACAAAAATAAACAAAGATAACACATAATAATCTATTTTTCGCCTGAGCAAAGTGATTCTATTAAAATAAACGTATTGTTAAATGAACAACCGCAAGGAAGAATGGGTAATTTTTCTAACGATGAAAAAGCACATACCGAAAGCTGCGAGAGTAAACCGTGTCTTTTTTCTGTTTTCATCCTTTGGAGAGAAACGAGAATTTTTGTAAACACACCTATTTCTATATTCAAACGTTTTTGTAAAAGTGTCGCTCCGCGACCACGAAAGGATCAAAATACACGATGTTACCAGAGCGCGGTCGTTCGCCGATCCTTGCACGAACTTGGCGCCTCGCGTCGAGAACCGCTCACAAATTGAAAAATAAAACGCGAGAACGAACTTTGGTATGTGTGCACACCAAACACGTACTTTTAAAACTTCGCCAAATTTCGTCGGCCACGATGAACACAACTGCTTCCTTCTCTTTGCGTTTATCGCCATTACACCATCCTTTTCGCCATCATTCTCGCGCTTTATTTCATTCGAACGAACTGGCTATCGTTCGACTACCTACCCTTTCTACCGCCTCCCCTCCACTTTAGCCTCCCCTTCAAGTTGAGAGTTTCTCCGAAAACAAACGCATCTTACGCGTTGATCCTCTAATCGAAATATTGAATGTAAACATAAATGCACCACTTGAGTACTCGGTGATTTCGATTTGTACCCTTTATCCACAACGAGTAATTAAACGCGTAGAGAAAAGTAAAGAGTCCGCTTCGGTTCGATGGTCGTGCCTCAATGTTTTGTATTAAAATGAAAATGTTGGTCGCTTACTAGAGCGAACGAGAGATCGCTCCAGATCGGCGGCCGACCGTCGCGTCGCTACGTTTCAATGTTTCCTTTAGCTGCTTCTAAAGAGGAGGCAAACGCGTAATGAGAAAACGGAACACGATCGGGGAAGTAAGCGAAGTAGAAAGAAGCTCGATTACGCGTAACAAACCGAGAGACTTTAACGAAGGAGTAAGAAAATGAATCGGAGATCGAGTACCGTGGAATCTCTACTATCCGAGCTAACGAGAAAACACAATCACGGAATACTCGTTTACCTCGTGTCGATCGTTGTATATTTAAAGAAATCTAACGAAAACGTTGTGGTCGACGAAAAGTTTAATTTATTTGGCGTTAACATAACGCTTATAAAAATTTGATCGCAAACTGTACAAAGTCACAGATTCGATATACAAACACACGACAAAATTTCAACTTGAACGGCATTGAAAAAAACACATACAGAGGGAATTTTCGGAAAAATGTACGCGTTCCATACAAGATGCGTACGCGTTACTTTTGTCTGCCGAGTTGCATACATTATTTAACGCGATAAACGTAGAATTTCCTTGTTTTCGGATCTCAAACGATCTAAGACGTTTTTCTAATACTGCAAACGTTCCGAAGATTTTTAACGAAAACATTTTTCAAGCTACCAATTATAAATTCTCCGACACTCTCACCCCTTCCCAATTTTCGAATTACCTCGTGTTATCGTTCTTATTATTATTATTGTTGTTGTTGTTAATTAGCGCTACACGTTTCCGTTGTGTAAAAGAATGTGTATTTTGCGAGGAGAGAATTTGGACGATGAAGGTTCTACCGTCAATGTAGTATGTATATATCGAGGCGCGGAATCGGAGTTCCGTTCGCAAGCCGGGTACCAAGGCACTCAGGGCAACGATTAATATCGATCAACTTATTTGTACGACGATATCTAGGCTATTTACGTTGTATGTCCACGATGCCGGAAAGGATATATAAAAAAAAAGTCGTTGCATTTGTAGACATTAAAAACAAAGTAAATAAACGAGGCGACATGCGTCGCCTTCTCTAAACGAGATATATAACATTTTGAATAAAAAAAATTACACACACACACACACACACGCGCGCGCGCACGCGCACGCGCGCACGCGCACGCGCGCACACACATATATACACACGCGCGTACATTACATAGCGATTACGGAGTATATAGGTGAAGAAGGAAACTTGTTTTCCCGCGGCTGGTCGCTTGAACGCGATTACGAAACTGCAAAATACCGTAATTTTTTGCAATCGATGTTTCGTTTTGCATGAAAATTCTCGATCTCGGCGACGCGGTTGTTTTCACGCGAGTTTTTTCGCGCTTACATTTAAGGCTACGTTTTAACTGAACAAAGGATAAAAAAAAATGTCAAATTCAATGTCTTTTTTTATCCTTTGTTTCTTTTGATCGGTCGGTCGGATTTGTCGCTGTACGACGTTCAGTTAAGACGCAGCCTTCAGATTTCTGGCGACTTCGATTCAATGTCGCGCTCGTAATCACGTCCACGGTGGCAGCCTCGTCGTTGTTTCGTATACAAGTTTCTGACGTAAAAAATGGGATTCCGTTGGTCACTGAAAGTAAAAATCACGGTAATTGGATTGTTTCGAGAGGGCCGAATAGCTAAGGAGGGAGGGCAGGGAGAGGTGAATTCAACACCCGACGCGAATAACATTGAAAACGAGACGCGTGGTATCAATGAAAACCCGAGACGCTTCGACGAGAATAACACCAACGAAACTCTTGTACGGAAAAATGAAATCTCATCGAAACTCGGAGGAATAGCCAAAAGACCTAGAAACGTAAATTGTTTATTAGACGTTGCTCAAACTGAAGGGAGACCAAAGAAAAACGATAAGAGAACCGCGCGTACTTACCGCTCTGTGTACGCGTGATGGTTAATCGGAGGGAAATTTTCATCGTGGTTGAACGAAAGGGCAAGAGAGAAACGAGAAAGCGATCGAGAATAACTGAAAACGGTAAACAGAATTTACTTCCAACTTGTCGATTAAAATCCATCAGTTCGAAAGGGAAAACGGAAACGAAGGAAGGAGGAAACTGATTACTACTTATCGATTAGCTGTAAACGTTATTAAGGACAGTCATGTAGTACTCGTATAGTCTATTTGTTAATGTTTCAAATATTTTATTAAATGTTGATATAATGTACTACGACATTCCTTGTTTGTGCCGGAATCCCCGCAATCTAGTCTTTAAACGAAAAGATAAGGAAAAAAAAGTCGAAGAAGCGAACTAGGGGGAAAAACGAGAGAGAGAGAAGATACGAAAGGAAAATAAAATATTAGTAAACGAGTGCTTCATCTGTGTCAGCTGATATAAGATTAAAAGAGGTACTTAAAAACGTTACTCAAGAATCGATCGATCGTCGGTCAGTCGTTCGTTAAAACCGAGAGCGAACCAGAAAGAGAAAATTAAGGGAAACGTCATTGAGACTAAGTGTATAGGCGTACGCATAATTATATTATACAGGGTGTCCCGTTCGAAACATGCCGCCTTAATGTCTCGACTATTTTAAGTAATAGGGAAGAGTTGCATACCTTCGATGTAAACGTAACACGATGACAATTGTTTCGTTGCGGACGGAAGCATAGAGAAATTTTCATCTTCGTTTGTTTGTTCGTTTTGTCTTTCTTTTTATCGAACCTTGAATCTTTCACGGCGAAATAATTTCGATAATTTCGATAAAGCAACGAACTTTGAGAATTACAGTTCGTATCGAGGCACATCCATCCTAAAACCAATGGTCTGTGTCCAGCGGGAGATCCTGTATACCTCGATAGTTCCCTACACGATGCCTTCGTACAGTCGAGTCGGCAATTCGCACATGTAAACACACGAGACGCAAAAGTCGAGCCGATTTACAATAGAAAAAAAGAAGAAAAGAGAGAAGGTAGGAGCTTAGGTGAACGAACGAAAGAGGTTTGAAAGGTGAAACGAGGAGGTGAGAGATATTTTGTTACGTACGTATATGTATACTAGCTGTATCGCGCCTGTCAACGAGATCCCTCGAAAGTATTTTCTCACTGGCGTGAATGATCTTCTAAATCGTTGGAAAATTTCCCCGAGGAAAAAATAACGCGCGCGACAAACGCCCGTGACCCGTTCACTTCTCGGCGCCACGGCGAGTTTCGGTGAGCCATTGTGCCCAAGGTTTCGAATTGTCTCCAACGATCTAGACGCGACTCGTCGCGTCCCTCGGTTCTTCGAACGATTCGAGAATCGCTCCCCGCTCGCGATTCGATTTAACCGGACAACCCTTCGACGGCCTTCCGAACGTAATGTTCACCGGAACTCCGACGATCTTTCCCGCGCCTTACTCGATACACACCTTGGTATCGCTAACCAAGATCGTTGCGTCCGCGAGAACGCGACGCTCGAGGCGAGGAAAATTGAACGGATCGACGCGAGCGTGCCATTCTTTTACGCACGAGGGGTTGACTGGCGTTTGCGACGTGGAAATCGGTAACGGTAGCGAACAGGTGAAACTCGAGAAAGAAAAACGGTAAGAATCTGCGAGAACCAGGGAATTCGAGAAACTCGGACGATGATGGTTAATAGCTAGGGGAGGAGGAGGAACATTTTATAAGAAATCTCGGTCCGCTACGCGCCAACTGGGCTAGAGAACGATCGCGCAAGATTCTTCTCTAACTAGTTGTAATATTGAAAACGCGAATAACTTTGTAACGTTTCGTAAATAAATTGGCATATCGGCATTACCAATCGGGAGAAGGGAAGAGGGAGAGAGAGAGAGAGAGAGAGAGAGAGAGAGAGAGAGAGAGAGAGAGAGAGAGAGAGAGAGAGAGAGAGAGAGAGAGAGAGAGAGAGAGAAAGACACCTTCCCTCCGGAAAATAAAACGCGAATAGGAACGCGAAACCGAACGCGAAACCGAAACCGAAACCGAAACCGAAAGGTAACGAGAAAATGGAAGAGATATAAGTCAGAGAACGATGAAGGAAAACGAAAGACGCGTAAATAATTATCCTCACTTCTTCATCGATGAACGCTCTGCTGGTTTGGAGCTGTAGTCATATCGTTAGTGTATAAGTCTGTATGTGACGATGTTAATTATTGTAATATACTGAAAAAGAGCAAGATGAAAAAAGAGAACAAACAAACAAACAAACAAACAAACAAACAAACAAACAAACAAACAAACAAACGAACAAAAACGAAACCATTATTGTACTACTTAGGAGCATCTCGAATGAAAATTAAAGACGGGAGGGTATATTTAACGGAGAACAGAGAAACGGATAACGACGCGCTGTTCGTCTGGTATTACTGGGCATGTGCTTCGAACAAAATAGATTTTTTATAAACCGTGAAAAAAAATCTGTTTCTGATCTTTATCAGTGAATAATTCTCATACTCGAGACTTAACTCTCTCCGTTTGTGTTTTTCGCAACGTGAACCGCTTTTACTTGAGAGAACGAGAGAATGAGAATGAGCGAGAAGAAAGCAAAGGAACGAGAGAGTGAGAGAAAATACGTGCAAGGGTGAAGATGAAAGCGAGAGGGACAGAGTGAACGCGACCGGGAGAGAGAGTGAGAGAGAATGACCGAGAAGGTAAAGATGAGACGAGAAACGGAGTGAAAGGAAGAAAATGAGGAAGAACACAAGAGAGAGACGCAATCGCACCTCGACCGAATTTAAACCTATAATTTCCTCTCACACCTCTGCGCAGTGTTTTGGGCCTTTCCGTCCAATACGCGATGTACCACTGTCATTATTTATTTAATTTTTGCAATCTACGTACAATAAAATTGTTGTTGCTGAAACGATAAGTGTAAATGTGTATACTGTACATTCAACCTTCGTTTAAAGAAAAAAGAACTCGTTATTAAGGTCTCACTGGACCAGGATTCCTGCCGTCCTGGCGTGTGTTGTAACTGTACATGTACATATACATGCGTATTTTTTAATATCAGACGGTAATTTACTCGATAATTAGGGTCGCTTATTAGAGTATATATGTATGTATTCCTCGCATACATACGTACATACATGAATATAATATACATGTGTGTGCACGCGCACGGGCAAGCGCACACGCGCGATTTACATACACGCATGTATGTATATTTATACATATATGTACACGCATATACGGAGAACAAAAACAAAAAAAAGGAAAAAAAACGAAAGAAAAGAAATGAATGAGGGCAACATTCCCGACGCCGATGTCTGCGATGAACGAACTCCGAAAGGAATAAAGCACTTTCACGTAGCATCGTGTTTCTATCGCTGTTTCTCCAATTACCACCGATCTCTCCTAATTCTTTAATAACGCTCCTCTCCTAAAATTCCTTACATTATTGTACCGCTTTTCAGGCTTTCTATTCTTGAAAAATACAACGATAGACATTACTCTTTCCTTTGTACGAAAAAGAATCGTAAATTAATTTACGATCTCAGATCCCGATTTCCTTTTTTAACGCGTGTCCTGTTTTGCGGACCAACAGCTTCGTGATTTCGTCTTCTCGTACTAACCGCGCTTACTGAAAAAATAAACAACGCCACCGGATCGAATCGGCTCGAACTTTCTATTTACCATGGACGCCTGGTACATAGAATACAAACGCACGGTTACCGTCAGCGTCTGCCCTCTATTAGCGGTACAAAGAAATTCTATCCCTAGATTTTCTCGAGGTGCAGACGAGTCCATCGGTATTTGACGAAACCCGTTCCAACACCACTCAAGGGATTCTTATACGTCTCCTCGTTTATAAAAATAGCAACTTTTATCAACTCTGATGCGTTTCGATAAATTAATTCCCAATATCGCGAATAGCTTTCTTTCTTTCCTTTTTTACTCCCTTCCCTTTATAGAATCCTAGAATACGAGGAAAACAAAAGAGGTCCGATAACAAATGGATCCGATGATAAATAGTATTTGAACATTTTTATTAAGCTGCTGGAATGGCTGTAACTTTGAAAATACTCTTAGTTTCGTCTTACTAAAATGTTGCAAGTTCTATCTGTGAGAATAAATCAAACTTATTCTTACAATATTTTTCGAAACTAATCAACTTTTAACGTTTACTACCTTTACCGACTTCGGTGGATCGATTGAATTTAGTCTCTAGAATCACCGTATTTAAACGAAGAGGCCGCTCCGAAACCACAAAATTCGATTCGATTGATATATTTTGGATCGTGCGGTCTCAATTTTCATAAGATAAATCGTCTATTCTACGTCTGTGCTCACGAGCCCCCAGTCGGTATGACAAGAAAAAACATTGTCCGCAAAGTTTGTTTCACACCCGTAATACATATTCTCGTTACGATAAAAATTTTTTTAAAGATACCAAAGTCACTGGATACATACATCTAGTGACTTTAACTCGAAACTGTACCACAATAACTGCTATTCCGGTATCCCCTGCCACGAAACCTTGATGGTTGATGCATGTTAATGTATGTTGAGATCGCAGCCCAATTAGAATGTTTATTTCCCTCTAATATGTTTTTCTCTATATATTAAATATAATTATACCATTATACTTATTATACATTATAGCGTTACAATTATTTTGTTATACTGGTATATTTGCTAATAATTATTATGTGTAGATACATTATAAAAAGTCTTCAAAGTACGAATATATAACGACCACAAAACTTTCAATTGGCATAATGACTCACGTTTTACCAATCGGAAGTCTTTGCACACCGTGACCCACCGACAAACTGACAAATTTTTTATCGGTCACTACATTGAATAATTATCTCTGAATCATAATAATTTATTCATAATTCAAAGTATAAAATTTCTTATGTTCGAATCTCGTTTCGTTTCAAGTTCCATAATTATTTGTTCAAGAGAGAAAAGTAATTGAATAAGAACAATTACGCGTATCTACATTCATTGATGCTACATTAAGTATAATTAAGGCTATCCAGCACCTGTTCAACGACTTGAAACCCTCTAGCAAGTCCAAGATAAAACGTAATTCTTTTTCTTCCGTAGTACTACTAACAGATGGCGGGCACAATCAGCGGCCATATTTTGTGTCAAAAAATGCTCCCGTAGCAGACAGTTCGTACTCCTCTACTTTGAGGCCCTCTAATTGAGGAAAGTCACAGAAAATCGTAGAAAGAATGGCGGTTGGATCGACGAAAGTGGTGCAGGTAACTAATATTGCGCCTCAAGCGACTAAAGATCAAATGCAAACCTTGTTCGGGTACCTCGGAAAAATAGAGGATATCAGATTGTATCCTACTATACGGGATGTCGCGGTACCCGTCCAGTCTCGTATTTGCTACATAAAATTCCATGATCAAGGATGCGTCGCGGTTGCCCAGCACATGACAAATACTGTTTTCATTGATCGTGCACTGATCGTAATCCCTTATCAGAATGGAGACATTCCGGACGAACAAAGAGCCCTCGAACTCACAAATAATGGCACGGTTGTTCCGGGTAGGTACTAATAATGAAATAATTTTTCTAAAATCATGTTTAATATTTGTTTTTACCAATGTTATAATTCTGTTGTAAACTATATTTTCTATCGTCTATATATTTCCTTAGGTCTCTATCCTTCTGAACCTAAACTACCGCCAAATTTTGTAAATGCCATCGAAGGAATTCCACCAAATCATGTCATCACTACTATAGATCCAAAACTGGAATCGAACGGTTTGCCACCTTATCCACATTTACCCGGTCACTTGGATAGCAGAAGGATAGAGGAAATTAGGAGAACGTTGGTCCTTGCTAACTTAGATCCTTCCATGACAACGGACCAACTATTAGACTTCTTCAGTACTAACAATGTCGAAGTTAAATATCTACGTATGTGTACTAGAGATTCCGACTCTGAACATTATGCACTGGTAGAGCTATCGGAACAAGCAACTGTAGTGTCTGCGTTATTATTTAATGGAAAAATGCTTATGGACAGGCCCATTAAAATTTACCATTCGACGCAAGCGATAGCTAAACCAGAAGCGAAGAGTAACGAAGCAGCGCAGAAAGAAATTGAAGAGGCTATGTCCCGAGTGAAAGAAGCCCACAATTTAATATCGGCAGCGATAGATCCTATGATTGGTATGTTGTCAAAGGATAAACGAAGTCGTAGCGGTTCTCGCAGCCGAAAGTCTCGCTCGAGATCAAGGGGGCGCAGTAGACGATCCAGATCGCGCAAAAGATCACGTTCCCGTCATAGACGTTCACGTTCGCGTCATCGGCGAAGATCAAGATCTCGATCGAAACGTTCCCGTTCCAAAGAACGCAGGCGAAAGTCTCCGTCGCGCAGGAGAAGCAGTTCTCGTGGTCGGCATCGTTCTCGTTCTCGGTCCCGGCGTTCTCGATCTCGTAGATCAAGATCCAGATCGAAAGATCGCAAAAAAAGGTCCCCACGGCGACGAAGCCGATCAAGATCTCGCAGTAAACGCTCAAAATCAAAGTCCAGACGATCTAGATCCAAGTCTAAGTCCAGATCCTCGAAATCAAAGTATTCTGAGAAGTCTAGAGATAAGGATAAGGAAAGAAGGAGTAAAGATAAATCGGACAATGGAAAGAAGAGTGACGGTGATAAAGCTGATAAGGAAAAAAGCGAAAAGAAGTCCAGTAAAGAAAAGAAGTCGGAGAAAGAGTCAAAGTCCGATGAAAAGAATAGAAACACGTCCGAAAATAACGAAACAAAAGAGAAAACAGAGTCTGAAAATTAAATTTTGGCAAATCACGGTCTATACAAAGTTCATTTTGTTAATTTAATGTTACGATATACCGTAATGTATTGATCAATAAAAAAATTCACAAATATAAAACTTTCGAAGCTCTTGTAACTTGTACGTACATGCAAGGTCACTTATATCGGTGTTGTAATAACGTACACGGTATAAATTTTTTTTTAAACAGCTATTTTCATAAGCATCACTCTTTTTTCTGGTTTTTATGGTTTAGAATCTTTGTTGTTTTCCTTGCTTTGTGCGAAATACGAACCCAATCTATAAGATAAGTTTACAAAGAATATGTACACTTGCATATACAAGTTGTTAAATTACTTTACCTTGAATCGTTCATATGTATTGCTTCATTTTCTTCGTCGCTTTCAATCTTCACTGACGCAAGATTGAAGAAGCAATTTTTTTACGCATTTTCTATGATTTATCTTCTCTTTAAGACCATCCGAAGTATACATACGTACTAAATGTGTTAAATACTACTCAGTCATTTAAACGGATATATACTTTAATATATCGCAAAAATATAATAAATGGTTTGTCTTTAGGTATTAATTTTGTAATTCTTTCTAACAATGTAATTTACTACATTGTTACTTATGAGTGCTCCTGAATTATCAAAAACCGTTGTCATCTCAATGATACTTTCTAGTTCATTAAATTCTATTGACAAACCTTGACATTACCAAATTTCCAAACCATTTACAGCATACTAATCGTTTAAATTTACTATAATGAGAAATCAACATCAATTGACTGCTCAAGGCTACTACGGAATCATCCCCATTACATACCATTTGATTACCCTCGGTACTTTACCATTCTCTTTACTTAAATCTGCAAGCATCTGTGTCTCAAATGGCAAGACAAACTGATGTGAACTCACGCATGATGTATTCATTGCATCGATTAAGTGGATCTATTTCCAAAAATGTCGATAATGCATTCGGGTATTGAAAATCCAAATATATCAATACCGCAACAATTATTACACACTCTATATCTGGAACGATATAATTAGAAATTATTTTTACACATAAAATCAAATTTAATTTTTGTCTAACAGTTTGCAATTACTGTCAATGTCACTTGTATGTCACCCATTTAGAAACAACAAACTTGTTCACACTACTGGTGAGGTTTACCTGAAAATAAGTTGAAACACTATGCTATTTAGATTATTTTGAATGAAAAAACCTCACCAATCCGCAAGTAATATTCTCACGAAAGTATAATGAGAAGTATAACAATTTTAAGCATTATCAATGAATAATTCTCCTGTGCATACCTTATCACTCTTGACATTCAATCGTTAAATGCAGAGAAATCGAGATACTCTTGATATACCTGTCTATTCCCCTCATTTCTCAATACTTGTTCATTCATGAACGCAGACTAACATCATCCGAAAGTGTTGACCAAAGTATGTATATTTGTACGGCACTATCTTCGAAAAGTATTACAAGAGAGATTGAATTATGCACACTAACTCATACAATGCAAATTAATTATAAGCTACCAGATATCACCCTGAAATATGTAGCGTATCAACTCACAGTCTATAAAAATATATTGACTAGTATGCATGTGGCAAATGATTATCTATTTCAATAAATTTATCATAAGCATATTAAAGCAATAATGATAATAATAATAATAATTTATTAGAAATGTACCACACCAAAATCTTTCATTGTAGTTAATAGTTGTACATTATATCATTATCATAAATTTTATTAACAATAAAATTTATATTTGAATTATTTGAAATAAATACCATCCTTTATATATAGCAAGAAAGAATATTCTGTAAATCAATTCTTACTAATTAACAAACATCCCCATTGCATTGCTGGGCGTCACTTTCACCAACCTATAAATACTCTTCAAATATAATTCATTTATATGGCATTTAAAAATCTTTAAAATGGATTGAATAGTTAGTATAATATAGTTACCCGTTTTCTGGAGTAACCCATTATGATACTGAGATAAGCGATTTCTATAACAACAAAAAATAAAATAAAAGTTGTTTCTTTGTCACATCTGTCACCGACAATTCGATGCATATTAAAATGAAAAAGCTTCGATTCTACCACAATTAAACATCACCATTTATTAAAAATTACACTAATCGCAATTTTAGATTTTAAAATATTCACTTGATGGTTACAATTTTTATTCGAGTTTCTACAACAAAAATAGACAAAATGATAATGGAACGGTTACAACTATCTCATTTCCCTTTTCGTTTATTCTTAAATATTTTACTCAGACTTTCCTCATGATTAATTAAACCGAATTTTATTTTAACGTGTCTTCGCTTAAAATGCGCGCCAATCAGTGGCAGCACTACGCACACAGTAGTAGTCATGTGTGTCACCAATTGCTTTCAATAGATTTCCTTATTCTCTGATTCTAAGTTGTCAGCAAAAATTGTGGTATTTATAATCTTCAAGTGCTTTAGGGCATGTAAAGGCATGCTTCAAAGTATCTTAAATGACAGATGAATCAGTGAACGTAATTGGTACATTCATTTGTGAATCGAGAAATATATAACAATTAAAGCAGACCGATGTTATCGTTTCACGGTTATGTACGGATAACAGTGAAAACATAGATTTGAAGTTTCTACGCATCCAGAAAGAAAACAAAATATAATTGATCGATTGATTGACTCACGAAGAACTTATAACAAGTTTCAACCGGACGCTTAATATTAATAGAAGAATATTCGTGTATGGAATAAAAACTTTTATCTTTCATTTTTTCTACGGTGAATCGTATTAAAACACCAGGTTAAATGGTGAAGATGACACCTCTAGATGAAGGAAAGATGAGGCAAGGTTTATCAAAAGTATGTATTTCTTCCGTATGTGCGCAATCAGAGTTTTATCGATATTTATGTTGAACATAGATCTTTTAATAACATCATGATGTACAAGGCATTTTATTTTCTAGTATCAAAATCCAGACATTACGAGAAAACATGTCATTAGCGTTCTGAATCTTTACAGAAATTTGCAATGCGAAGTAGATTCGTTTAGTAAGTACTTGCTAACATGCTTTAGTTCACATTTCTCTAATACTTTTATACATCATTCAATGCATATTTTGAAAGAACTTCTATTAACACTAATATGAATTTGTTTATTTATTTCATTTATGTATTGTTCTATACCAGTATTTAATGATGGATCGTGTAAAGAACTATTCAATTTACAAGGAACAATACCTGTGTCTTATAAAGGTAACATAATCTACCTTTCTCTGTGAAAATAATGATAATTGTAAAAAATTATATGATAAAGATAAGTTATATTTCAATACATGTTCAGGTACTTGTTACAATATTCCTGTATGTATATGGCTTATGGATACACATCCAAATAATGCACCAATGTGTTATGTTAAGCCCACTGCTGACATGAAAATTAAAATCAGCATGTTTGTTGATCATAATGGAAAGATTTATTTACCTTACCTTCACGATTGGCTACCAGTAAGTAATTTGCATTATAGAAATATACCTATGTGTACATTTTATTGTTTAGTATTCTATAACATCTTTTTAACAACTATAAATTTATTGTACGTTCAGCACTCATCCGACTTACTCAGTCTAATACAAATAATGATTGTGACCTTTGGGGAACAACCTCCTGTTTATGCTAAACAGCGACAAGACACCCAATCAAGTTCTACACCTTATCCTGTACAACGTAAGATAATCTAAATTGTAATTATTTTGTTAAATTCCAATACTAACAAATGAAAACTTGTACAGCTTTCATGCATGTGCTTGGAAATACAGGAAGTGGATCTCGTATACCTGGTTCTAATTTTCCACCATATCTGCAAAATTCTCAATATACCGGTAAAAGTAATGTATATCCTCCATATATGCCTACGGCATCCTCTAGATTTCCATATCAAGGTTATGGATCTTATGGTGGAACTGCTTCAAATTATCCAACACAAGGATATAGTTCTTTTCCATATCCTTCAACAACACAGCCAGTGAGTTAAAAATTTTAATAAATGAAACGTATTATTTTCTATTGGAATACCTATCACTTTTTTATGATTTATAAGTCTCCGACGATACCTGGTACTGCTGGTGGATCAGGCACAATTACAGAAGAACATATTAGAGCATCTTTATTATCAGCAGTGGAAGACAAATTAAGACGGAGGCTCAAAGAACAATTCTCGCAATTGTTAGCTGAACTAGAAACATTACGTCGAACACAACAAGAACTTACGAGTGGATCCGACCATCTTAATATTTTGTTTGATAAACTAAAAAGAGAGAAAGCCGAACTCGAAAAGAATATAAATATACTTCAAGATAAAGAGGCTGAATTAGAAAAAGAAATTTCAAAGCTATCCGACAATCAGTCGATAGATGTTGACGAAGCTGTTACCACGATCGCACCGCTTTACAAACAGTAAGCATTTAGAAAATGGTGTCTTCGTTAATTTCTTTAATAACGCACATTATTCCTTAATTGATTACAGGATGTTGAATGCGTTTGCAGAAGAGGCTGCTACAGAGGACGCTATATACTATCTTGGTGAAGGTTTACGTTGCGGTATCATAGATTTGGATGCGTTCCTAAAGCAAGTACGGCAACTCTCGCGCAGGCAATTCATGCTCAGAGCACTCATGCAACGCTGTCGCCAAAAAGCAGGACTGGCTGGTTAAATAATATATTTAATTTTTATAAAGTTGCGCTATTTAATATTTTATTTTATTACAAATGATGTATTCAAAATGATTTATGAAAATCTTATATTAAATAGAGGCATATAAATACATTGAAAAAGGAAGGAATTATCATCGCAAGTCTAGAAAGTATTCCTTATAGATTGAATACTATGTGTTAGCATATTTTTGTTTCATATTGTATACTTCTTTTTTCTTTTCTTTTTTTTTTTTCTTTTTTTTTTTTTTTTTTTTTGTAACAAAAGAAATCAGAAATGAAGCTTTTTTACATAAAATGAAACAAAAAATGTTATACAGATATATGTGAAAGAATAAACAAAGGTTTAAGAATTACAGTTAGACTAAACGTCTTTGTTTAACCAAATTATATTTCTAAATGCAATATACTCAAAATATTTCTGTAAGAGCATACTTTTAAATTTAATTCTTTTCATATTATAAAAAAATAATGTAACTAAAGTAGCATTTGTAGATATTAAGAAATATAAATACTTATTTACTGTGTGATAAATGTATAAACAAATCATGATATTGCACATTTTAGTAAAAATACATTGTTTTTATTCTCATGCAATGTAGAATTGTTATGTAATTATTTAAATGCTAATACATATGGTTGTAAAATTTATTTTTCTCATTGATAAGATTAATCTGAAACAAATACACAGAAAAACTATAACATATATGCAAAAACATGGTTTACTAATATTTTTGTTTCTTAAATATTTGTTAAATGACATACCTATACATAAATGCCAACCCAAAGAAGTAAGAATAATACACCAAATCCAGAAAATATTGCTGCTACTAAAGAGATTAACAATTCTTTGAACATATCCCTTGTAAATTTTGTGCTAGTGACTTCATATACAAAGAACCAGGCTGTGAAGAATATTCCAATCCCTAATAATACCACTGCTAGTAATGGAAAAATTGCAGGGTTTATAGGTGAGACATATCTTGTCATAGATGCAATTTCCGTCTGAATCAAATAAAAAAACAAGATTAATTTTAAATTCAAAAAATGTACATATATTGATTTGTTAATGTACTTGTCATTACAAGTTTATACTTTTGCATTAATCTTTACCAAAGAGGTATTATGACAATCAAAATAACATTTAAATTATATTCTTTTGAATGTTTAAAAGTAAAAATTATAAACTTGTTTTTGAAAGACAGGTATGTATATAGCTCAATCTACTAATTGAGTGCAAAATAAATTTAAATTGTTTTAGGTTTCAGCTTGCATCGCACAAAGTAGAAATTCAGTTACAAAAATGGACATACAAACTACTTTGTAACTGATTGGAAAGAATCAATGTTTTATATTTCTGTTATAAAACATTCACAAATTATAAAATTTGGTCTTTAAATATTAGAACAGAAAAATTTAATTGCTAGTTTTTTTTCTTAAATTTTATAATAAGTTTCATAAGCAAACAATATTATTTTGAATTTTATGTTTATACAAAACATATAAGATTTGTCATTCGCATATATATATATGAACTACAATGTAATCTCAAGTAATTCTTAAACATGTGGAACTCAAAGTAAAAAACACTTGTGTGAACTCGAACAATATTACAATCTACAACAAGGTAAGATACATAATGTGTTAAATATACAAAAAGAATAGTATTCAATAATATTATTGAACGAAATCGTTGCACCAAAGCGAACATTGCACTCACCATTGTATGAAATAAATATTTTGACGTGGCTTGGTTAGACACGTAAAAGAAATCTACATGAACCCAACACACTGTCAGCAACAAAAATGTGCATTCATACGCTGCTAACTTCACTATAAAATATGATCGTGAAAGAAGCCAATGTGAGACAACTGCCAATAGTTAAAATATAAATTCCTTGAATTTCCAAAATCGATAAAAATTTATTGGCAGTTTATAATTTGGATTTAACGAAAAATACAATGTTCCTGTTATTCATACAAAATTATAAGAATTTATAATCAATTGACGTCTTCAAAGCTAGTAACTAAAGAAATAAACATTTAAATACAACTCAAAATTTTAAATAACATGTAAACCTACAGTTAATATAGGTACGATTTCAATTTCCTTTAATACAATCGATTTGGTCTACGACTTGTAATTATTCTAGAATTGTAATAGTTCACAAATATTGTTTATGTATGTTGCATGATCGTGTATGTGAGAAATTTGATGTTACCGTAAGAATTTCTTAACAAAATTGTTTCGCATAAAAAGTATGCCTTGCATACGTGTAGAGGATAAATTCGTTTTGAATACAAATTATCTCTTTTATTGTTTTCCATACAGACGGTATGTTTCTTAAAACTTTGGATTCTAAAGCAAGCAGTGGTTTTAAAGTTACTGATAACATGTCCAGTACACTTTATATATGTACATATATAGTGTCTTTGAATTATCAATTCGAAAATTTTTGAATCACGATCCTTCGGTGTTTGTCACGATGGTATGATTCATAACGCGTAACGTAGTATAATATTACCAAGCTTTACATTCTTTGATATCTACAAACATTTTTTGTACGTACTATAGTCGATTTTTGAATATTTCAAACATGTAAATGTAATAATATATCATTTTTGTCAAAAGTCGAAATGAATTAAGTTTTCTCGAGAATTGTATAAACAAACAATCTTTTCATAATACAAAATTGAACTTGTAGTAATTAAATTTTTAATACTGCATTTGGACATTTTTATCATGCAATTTCATTAAAATTTGTTGTTATAAAATTTCTACTTTTTACAGATAAAAATGGCAAACACTTCGCTGTCCGACCAGTTCTCCTTGAAATGGAACAACTTCTCTAGTAATTTGACATCTGGCTTTTTAAGTCATCTCACTGAAAACGATCTAGTCGATGTCACACTTGCCGTAGAGGGTCAGTTATTACAGGCACATAAGCTGGTTCTTTCAGTGTGCAGCCCATATTTTAAAAATATATTCAAGGTATAGAAATTAGTATTTTATGTGATGAATATATCTATAAGTTACGATTGCTCAGATAAAAATCTCTTAGAATTATTTTATAGGAAAATCCATGTCAACATCCAGTAATTATTCTTAAAGACATGAAGTATACTGAAATTGAATCATTGCTGAAATTCATGTATCAAGGTGAGATTAATATTAAACAAGAAGATTTATCTACTTTCTTAAAAGTGGCACAAACATTGCAAATTAGAGGACTTGCAACTGAAAACTCAAATAGCACAAAAACATTTTCTAATTGTGACAGTCAACTAAGTATTGATTCTAACACTCAAAGTGTTAGACAATCGCATTTAAGTACAATAAATAAAATGTACAAAGATGTCGGAACCATAGATAGAAGAAAAAGGTCTCGCGATATAATGAGAAAGAATGCCAAGAAGAAAAGACGCGATACATTGTCAGTTTCTGAAAATATTCATGATTTATCAAACGAAGAAGTAGACGAGGATAACCAAGAAGTTTTGTTTTTAATGAACAAAGACATAGGTGATTCCATGCATGAAAAAGAAGATAATAATATTCCTATTGTAAAAAGCAATGATAAAGATCACGAAGAAGATTCAAGCAAGTTAAGCAATGCACAGACTTCAAAAGATGACCCTCCACAACAAGGTGAAGAATTTATAAATATAAAGGCTGCTTTAACAATATTGTAAAATTGAAATTTTGTAATTAAATTAACGTATATGAAGATTTGACGTGGTGTACTTTAAATTGCAGTTGTTGAACCAGTAATTTACAGACTATCTGCGCGAGGGCGACCACAATTAGTACACGAGGGCTATGTTTATAATTTGACATCTCGCTCGGAAGGTTTAAATAGGTCTCATTATCGATGCGCAGAACAACATCGTGGATGTAAAGGTAAATGTGCAGTTATTGCAGAAAGATTTATGCCTACAGGTGTACATGATCATAATCATCCACCCGGATATCAGTCAGAACATGATTATAGAAGAAAGAAAGGCTTAGATGTAGATATTCCTTAAATTGTAAACTACTTGAGTTTACCAACAGCAATTTATCCCATTATAGTTTCATTGCAGAAATTCAAATAGGATTGAAAAGTACTTTCCAAATAATATTATTATGGTATATAGCAATAGTGTTTATTAAATAATATTCAGTATTATTTAAATAAAAATTTTAATTTGCCCCACAATTCGTTAGTGGATCCTGAAATTCAATAAATTACAACAACTGATACAAACATAAAGTTTACGTTACTGAAAACATATAATTGTAATTATAACTAACATGCATACTATGGGCCAATTTTAACATGTGGGTTATTGTATTTCAATTTAATTGTGATGCACTTTGAGATTGTGTAATGAGATTTATAATGCAGATTGGAAAATGGTGATCAGCACATTCCATTTAGTATTATATTTAAAATGAAACAAAGCCAAATAAGAGTATTTAATTTATATTGTCTGTTTACATGTAGAATAATGTTGTCCATATAACGAATGTAATTCGTTTTTTATAAATACACGTTAACACACATGTGAAAACTTGTATATATGTACATATAAAACTCCATGTTTTGCATATTTACATTTTAAGTTCTTGTAAAAGCAATTTTTATGTATGTTATCAGAGAAAATAACAAACTTTATAATATATTACATTAGAGATTAAATAAATGGAAAATAGTATAGATAAACGTTAAAAATTATAAAATTTATTTTTATATTAATATTTTCATTATAAACTTTCTTTTCTGAATACTAAAAAACAGTTATAGAAATTAATACAATAACTTTAATAAATATTTTTCATTTCCAAGAAATTGATTTTATGGTTTATATAAAAATTTGTGTAAAAGGCAATAGTCTCATGGTAAACATAGAAAAATGTACAGAACAATGCAAGCTGAAACGAAGATTTTATAATCTTGTCGATGTCTATCCCGTTCCCGTGAAATTTTTAAATATTAAAAATGCGTTTGTATGTCTAAGGAAAACATTAATGTCGTCTAGCCATCTTCTTTTCTAACTTTCGTTGTTTCTTCTCGCTAATCTCAGGTTGTTCAAGACCAGGTGCAAAAAACCATGGTGCTAATATTCGTTTCCATAGTATCCACCCTTCTGTCAATGGTAACTGTAACAATGTAGTGTAAAAGTTTCATAATCTATTTAAGTATACCGTATAGGTAAAAAATGAAAAAAAGTTATTTAAAAATTTTTATAATTTATGACAACATAATGTACTGTTTTATATTTAAATTGTGTATTTTATTAAATATACTTACAACGAGCCATAACCACCAAAAATAATTTGATATAAGAGAAAGTACTTGTACTCCTGAGGTTAATATAATTAAATCCTTTACATGTCTGAAACAAAGCAAAGAAGTAATTATATGTAACAAATATGATTTGGAATATAATAAACATGTTACATTATTTTGAACCTCTATTAATATAATTTGCGATATTTACTCTGCTATACCACCTTCCATGTTAAGATCAATGCCACCATCCAACAATTGTCCAGTTTCTGAATACGTTGCTTGTCCTATGAATTTCATAAATTGATAACTTCCTATATATACAATTCCAGAAAATACGGTTAAAATCTGCAATTATTATATATCATATAATGACAAGCATTATTTTTAGCAGTACTATACTCTGATGTTAACTTATCTAGTTGCGATATAAATAAAGAACTTACTATTGAGGATGTTGTAAATTCAAAGAATAACATCATGATACTAAAGTATATTCCTAATACTCCAATAATCATATTACGATAAAAACTTAAAGTTGTTCTATTTTCCTCCACAATCTGTTTCACTCCTCTTGTTGCCACTTTGGTCTTCTTAGTCTAAAAAGATATCAATTAATACTGTTTAATATTTACAAAACAAAATTTTGCAATAAGTTATTGTTTACTGATAAAATATCACATATTTTAGCATACTATTGATCGTATTGACACAATAATTCGCATATTCAGGATAACTCAATAGTAAAAGAATTAAAGAAATAGATTGCATAAATAATATAATAAGAAACGTACCACCATGTTTTGTTTATAAATTACAGCGAAAGAAATATCTAGTATCTCTAAACAATTAATATTTGTTCAATAATCGATACATAACGAACTTAACCTTCTTAAAAGTATTCAAAAATACTTAGGTTCTACCGAAGCCACGTGAAAGACGTATGGAAGAAAAGTCTCTAGATTAGCATTTTCCAATCTGTATTTCAATGAGAATAAGTAAAGATAGTATCGTTTTGTTATATCAATGTTATTTGGAATTTTAAGTTTCGATGGATAAATAAAAACAATTAAGAAAAATGCTACTTTATTAAATCCTTCGTTGGTAAAGAACTTAACATGGAAATACATAAATTATTTGTTTATTAATATAATAACAGAACATGTTAGTAATTAAATTATTTTTTTAGAATTTCACTTTAATAAATTATTTGTCTTCTATTTAATCGTATACAAATTCAAAATTAAAAATCAATGTATAGCATAATTTTCAAATAATCGCGGGATATAATAGCAGAAGCACCGTCAAGATATAGGATATACGGACGAGATAAGCATAGATGTTTTACCTTAGAGAAGTGGTGTCATAGAATCTGAAGTACCGACTTCGTAATAATCAGTGGCTTTTTAGTGACCTCTTCGTTTAAGAAAGGTAATTCTAGAGACTAGAGTCAACTGCACTACCAAAGTCGGTAAAGCTGATAACTATAAGAAACTCATCCTTGTAGGTATATCATATGGGATTCTATCAAACGCATCAGTTAAAGAAAATATTTTAACAATAAATTTCAATCATTTCCACGGATGGTACTTGAAATATTTTAGCAACACGAAACTAATTGTAGGTATATGTTTAACGATACAGGTGCCCTGACAACTTTCTACATTTGTAATGTACACTGAATAGACACTTGGAACTGTTATATCTCATACTTCGACTTATAACGTATGATTATATAAAGGGAATACAAGCAAAGCAGGAAAAGAAAAAAAACAACTCTTAAATTTTATTGACATATTCTTAAATTTTACTGACATATTCAGATATTTATACGCGTTACAAAAATATTTTATGTACAATATTCGATTTATTTGTATATCTTAAGAATGTTAATTAGATGTATAAAGTATCTAATAAACAACTGTAAGCTGTAACCTCACACTTTCTTGCTAGTGTACATATGTATATAAATAGATCCCCAAGTTGTCGAAAATTTCATTCCCCGGGAGCCTCAATTAACAATTAATTAAAAATAATGAATTTCATACAAATTTAAACATAATAAACAAATGCAAAACCTAGATAAAGAGTCAAACAAAATGAAGAGATAATAAAAAATTAAAAACATTAAATGATTAAACAAAATTATTTATAATTAGTCATAGTCGAGTTAATGTGTTAGCTTATTATAAATCCTTTTCGTTCAATATAATACTTAGTTAAGGAGTAAGAGAAACATTCGTAACAAAAAAGAAATAAAATTAGTTAATGGTTAAATACAGTTATCTAGGAAGAGAAAAAATAAATAGGGGAAAACAAATACGAATTGAAATTGGAAAGTAAATAAATACAGTTATATAAAAACAAAGAAAATATATGAAGTAATAAACAAAAAATTGAGTGTAATTGCCAGTCAAAACATGATCAAATGATTTTAAAACGTGTTTTTCTAGAAAGAAAATTTTTTAACATTTTTCTTCATTACAATACCCTTTTATATTACACAAATCGTGGACAATATTCTGTTTCCAAACGTAAACGGTACAACAGTCGGTCAATATTTACACTCTCTTCCCTTCTTGATCCGTAGCAGTTGTCCAAAAGTCAAGGTCACGGAAATTTCATGATTCACTAGTAGCCAATTCACGATCTGACTACTATATGTTACAATATTACATTAATTTTTGTTAATGAAATGATGATAATTTTACTCATTATTATTAAAAATAATAATTTGTATTACATTGGCATAAATTTTCATTTATATATTTGTTTGATCTACTGATGTATTATTTCACTAAGAATTAATTTTTCTTTCACAAACATAAATTCTTTCCGTGCGAGAAGAAAGTTACTAGCTCTGGCACCAATCAACTGAAACATAAGTGACTTGTTGAAGTTGGTAACTTTCTTTTCATATGGAGTAAATTAATAAACTCTGATGGTGACATTGGTGACACAGGAGCATTCACTTATACGTCAACGGTAGCTGCGAATGTGTAAATCAAAGAAAGAATTAAATGGATATACATATGTATAAAATCATCTTTTTATCAATTTGTTGTCATAAATAGAAGTAATTTGGAACATAAGAAACATACTTCTTATATTCTTATGTCATTACTGTAATACACATGTTTTATCGACGAGAATCATTTTACTTCAACACAGTTCGCAGTTGAACATATTGCAATACATAAGACTACTTATATTTTATCTTTCAGCTGATGATTCTATTCTTACATCGTTATTAAAATATATTGCAGAGAAACACCTACTTCACAAATTCATTTTTCTGTAGTACTGGAATTTGAAATTTACAAACATCATTTTCGTCGTGTTAATGCTGTTATTGTTTAATTTTATAATAAAATAGGTTATGTCGCATTACGTATATAAAACTCAATGTAACAAAATACTACGAATAATTTTAACGACCTCTCATACATAAATATATAATTAATTTATGTTAGAAACAGGATAAAAAATTGAGTGCTGCCTTAACTGTAAAACGAACCAGATCGAATTTAATCAACCCTAAGCAATTGCGAGTAAGAGAACCATCTTTTTCAAGATTATTAAATACTTATTAAAACATGGATAAAATAAAACAAAAATCAAATTTTATTAAATGTTAACTGAACAAAGTATTAAAAAATGCGATAATCATTGATAAAAGAAAAAATTTTCGCGTTTTATCGAACAAAATCACCGGTTTTAAATGTTCATCTTGTAATCGATAATGATATTCGTTAAATCTAATACGTTGTATTAGCTTTACTCTGACGTTGTTTGAAGGACTCAACACTGTGCGATTTCTCGTGGTAAATTGATTTCCCTAAAAATAAAACGCCGAGAAGTGTAGTAAATGTTCTCATAAGTACTCTTGTTATACTTTTTCTCTCCTTTTATCCGCATTCTTTAATTGTAAAAACTATACTTATATATATATATATATATACATGTATGTATTTATATATGTATATATTTATATATGTATTATATATATAATACATACTGTTATTGTTTTTAACAAAAACGTATGTTCACAGGTTATATTAAACTATATACATATAAAGTAGGTGATTCAGAGTACAAACAATGAAATTTACAAAATAAATGAAAGTGTATACAAAGCAAAGAAAGCAAATGAATAAAATGCGAACTCATTGTTAAGAAAGTTTTTTATAAATTTACAAATTTTCAAATCTATAAATTATGATAATTCTGAATAATAATTCAGAATTGAATATTGATTATACTTTAAGTATTATTTGCAGATTAATTCTTCTTATAGAAGCTATCTATGGAAATAATGAAAGATGTTTATAAGTAAACATGTAAATACATAAATATTTCAATGAAACCCGAATGAAGTGTTCCTTTTAACTTAACTTGTATCATCACTTTCTTGTATCAATAAATTAATGATAAGATATGCTTCTTTTTTAAAACTTGTAATGTACAATAATACTCTATATAGGATTTGTAATCCTTATCAATAAATTGAGGATAAGATATAAATGTGTAATCTCCTTTTTTAAAATTTGTAATGTACAATAATACTCTAGATAGGATATTGATACGAGAAAGTGACGATACAAGTTAAGTTAAAAGGAACACTTCATTCCGGTTTCATTGAAATATGTTTGTATTTATTTATTTATTTATTTATAAACATCTTTCATTATTTCCATAGATAGCTTCTATAAGAAGAATTAATCTGCAAATAATACTTAAAGTATAATTATATTCAATTCTGAATAATTATTTATTTGTAAATTTATAAAAAACTTTCTAAGCAATGAATTCGTATTTTATTCATTTGCTTTCTTTGCTTTGTATACACTTTCACTTATTTTGTAAATTTCATTGTTTGTACTCTGAATCATCTACTTTATATGTATATAGTTTAATATAACCTGTGAACATATGTTTTTGTTAAAAACAATAACAGTATCCTTTTTAAGATGAAAATCAATTATTAAAATTCAACCATGTTTTAGGTTTCCGATGCTGTGAACTAATAATGTGAAGATATTGAAAACTCATTTTTCTTTCACAAGATTATGAATATAATCATGTAGAGTTCACTATAAGGAAGATGACGCCTCATTTTGTAGCTTTGACCCCTATACGAAGACGATGTTTGATTATACTTTCAGTAGTATTAGTACCATGCGCCATTTTAAATCTCCTATCACCTTCAGATTTGAACGAAGAAATGGTTTTACAAAATAGCATTGCAGAATTGCAAGCTAAATTAGAACATTTACATGCTAAATATGTCACAAGCCAGGAAGAAATAAACCTGTTATCGCATCAATTATTACAATTGATAGAGAACAATCACATTTTACCAGATCTTCAATTTCTACTTAACAATGCTACAACAAACGTGACCAATATAAAGTTACCATCTATATACAGTTTTCTTCCGCACTTTTTAAATGACCCTAATAGTTTACGGCCAGCATTTGTTCAAAGTAAAGGACGCACAGGAATCAGTATGGTGTTAGGTGTGCCGACAGTCAAAAGAGAAGTGCAAAGTTACCTAATGGCAACACTTAAGAATTTGCTGGATCGTATGAATCCTATAGAAACAGCAGACACTCTGATCATTGTTTTAGTTGCTGAAGTAAGTATATATAATTTTATGACAATATTGCTGAGAGAATTTTTATTAAAATTATTATGATTTTTACAGACCGATTTGGAATATGTAACATATGTCGCGAAGCAAATTGAAGTTCAGTAAGTTTGTGTTTACAAAATAATTAAATAATTAGGTATTATTTGTATCACTGTTTTTTCTTTTTATATTAAACTGTGCTTCTTTTTTAAAACTTGTAATGTACAATAATACTCTACATAGGATTCGTAATTCTTATCATCAATTTATTGATACAAGAAAGTGACGATACAAGTAATCTCAGATAAGTTAAAAAAGAACACTTCATTTGGGTTTCATTGAAATCATTTATTCTAATATTATCATCTTTTCATTTTAGGTTTCCAAATGAGTTCGAGGCTGGTGTAATAGATGTAATATCTCCATCTGCGTCTTATTATCCAGATTTATCTAAATTACATGATACTTTAGGCGATGATCACCAGCGAGTAGTTTGGAGATCAAAACAAAATCTAGATTTTGTATTTCTTATGTCGTATGCTCAGACAAAAGGAACATTTTATGTACAATTAGAAGATGATATTTTAGCTAAAAAGAATTTTATAACTACAATGAAATCTTTTGCGCTTCAAAAAATTGCGACCAAAGAAAAGTGGTTTGTTTTGGACTTTTGTCAATTAGGATTCATTGGTATAGTTTTATGGATTGACTGATATAATCACTCTAAATTTTATTCTATCTTTACAATGTGCTTTTTAATGCAGGGAAATTATTTAAATGTGCAGAACTGCCATGGTTGATCCAATTCTTTTTAATGTTTCATAACGATAAACCAGTTGATTGGTTATTAGATCATTTGGTTTCAACCAAAGTTTGTAGTCTTGACAAAGATAGCGTAAGTATATGTATTCCTACAGAAAAAGTATGTGCACATATTATTTAGAATGTTTAATTCTGTTCTATATATTTCAGAAACATTGTAAAATGGCTAAAGCGGAGTTATGGGTTCATTACAAACCCTCCCTTTTTCAACACATAGGAACACATTCTTCGTTAAAGGGAAAAGTGCAGAAATTAAAGGTACATTAAAAATAAAAACTGAATATTTCATTTGTTTCTGTGCATACTTTCTAACAACCAGAAATGTTATATTTAGGATAAACAATTTGGCAAGATAACATTATATTATGCACATGAGAATCCAGAAGCGACAGTTGAAACACAAATTAAGCCTTATAAACAATACACATTACAAAAAGCGTACAAAGGGGAGTCATTCTTTTGGGGTCTTTTACCCCAACCAGGAGACCATATGAAATTTAAATTTTTGCATCCTATTTTTATAAAAAGGTATTTTAAATATGTCACACTATTAGTAATATTTTAAAAGTAATATCATGTTCAATTTTTTGGTGTATGTAGGTACTTATTCAGAAGTGGAAACCCTGAACACCCGTCGGATAGATTTTATAACACAACAGTCGAAGTTTTTTCAGAGATATCTGCATCCCTGAATAGAAATAGTAATGATATAACTGAAGACGGTTATATTGTTATAGGTATAATATAACATTGTAAATATTTACCTATATGTGGTAATTAGTTATTGGCGGTATAGCAAGTTGATTCTAATTAACTATCCCCTAGGAAAGAAATGATTGTGCATTTTTAATGTATTTTGCCCCTTTTTAACTTGAAAATTAAGACAATCTTCGCTTTCAATTCTTCAATGCTTCTACTATAGATTCATAGTAGTCTACCATTCGTGCCATTTGTAAAAATGAACGAGCGAGATACAGTTTGTAACGTGATTCGTTATATTAATTTTCAATCAAGTATATATACTTACAGTCATTTTTTTCTAAAACAATGACTGATTTACAAGAACTTTAATGTCCACTTATGATTTACTGTTTTCTGAAGAATTCTTTACTTTCCGCCTATAATGAACCACACTTTATAATTAGTAGAATGTTGTAAATCTTCTGCCCTAATCAGGAAAATTCGATGCGCTGGGGATTGCTCAAGGAACAGTAGATCCAAAATTTGGAAGGATATTGATTCTTCGTCTGACTGTACACAGTGAAAGTGAAAATTGGGCAATTTTATCTGAGGTGAAACTTACTAATAACAAATACTTTTAAGAATTATTAAAAATTGAATGGAGTTCAGAATGTTTGTTGTTTATTTAATGAATTATTTTACTGTTTACATTTAACAGATTCACATAATTGAAGATCATTCCAGTTGACCCTCGAAAAAGGTATTCCAACATTTTTTTCGACATCACTTACAGGGATAGTACATATAATGAATTAATAATTAAATTATTTTTAGTTTAAGACTTGTGTCACTATGTGTCGAGTAGGTTATAAATTAAAAATTATTCGTTTAATGTCGTCCAGTGCAAAGAAATATGTTGACAAACTGACATTCATGTATACATTTGATTCTTAAAGAAATCGACGTTATGCTCTATGTTATATAGGACGACATTACGCTCTGTTATTATCAAAATTTTACTCTTTTTATAAGGTCAGTGTTAGGACAATTTACGAAACTTTTGACCAGTTTTACCATTTCTTTAATCAAAACAGTACCTGCGTAGTCAGTATGTGTTATTTCGTTTATTAAGGATCAAAATACAATTTATAATTTTACGTATTTCTTGTAAATTAGCGAAAAAGAAAACTCTTTTTGTGATCTAAAGCACAAGATTATTACTATTATCGAGAGTGGAGTATACTTAACATCGCGATAAAAATAAGTGCCAGAATATTTTAAGAGATATAAGGTTAATGGAACAAATTGATGATTTATCTTTTCATAAAGAGAAATAAGCATCATTGGAAAGAAATATATACGTATTTATAATATGTTTAATAATGTGCAATTTACATACTGTTTGTAATATATTATTAAAAGTATAATATTGAAGGGCGTGATTCGGATCTTTGTTAATATTTAAGAGCAAAATGGTGATATGAACTTTGTATTGTTCTCGTATATATGTATTATTTATTTCATATGGCTTCTTATACATATATAAATCTATACACAATACATGTATTTTCATATAAAATAAACTATATTTTTCTGAACATTAAGATGTAATATATTTATTTATAAATGTACACTGTTTATTTTTGTATTTCAATCTATTCTTTAAATTTATGTGCTTTGGATAAACATGCTCGAATTTGTGATACACAATACAATATATTAAATAAAACATTACAATTAATATAAATTTTTTTAATAACGATCATATTGACTGTAATTATCTCTTTTATAAAAACTAATTATTCTAGTAAATGATTATATACAGAATACAAACACCGCGTTAATTAAAAGTCTTAGTTTTGTATCTTGTGATTAGAGTTGTATTGCACGTTTGATTACGTTCTCAAGGAAACCAGTACCCTGAATGGTTTAGGACCAGCTGTAACGCCATCAACGAAATCTTGCGACGATGGTTTCTTTTCTCCAACCACAGTAGAAAATGTGAAGGCTTGCAGTAATGCGGTAGTTATGATAAATATGTTGCTTTTGGCTAAGTTTTCTCCCATGCAACGATGTCTTCCTATTGGAGCAAAATAACACTCATAGAATAAGATCTGTGAAAAGATTCTATTTTTAAATTTACAAATTTATATTAGAATCAATATAATATTTTTATCGATGAGTACTCAATCAAACATATAGAGCATACAAAGAGTACCGAATCTCTACAATCTCCCTATCCAGAAGACAGAGAAATCATACACTAGCAGGTGCTTTTGCAAAGAAGTGGGAGATGAGAAAAAGTAACCATATGGTGGGAATAGCCTCCTCAATGACTTTAAGCGACTTGATGATTTTGCTAATAATCAGAAAACCGTCGATCTCTCGTAACCCATTAACAAAGTATTTTTCATTACAATTTCGTACGAACCTTTTTCATATACTTGTCCATTACAAAGTTTTGTATTAATTTAGCCATTACAATTGTTAAATGTTCTTTTATGTATCATAAAACATTTTAGTACTGTATACATATACAGTTCCTCTTTCGATTAAAAATATTAAAAATATTTAATACTTCAAACATTATACTTATAAGTTATAAGATATTTAAGGCTTGCCCAGACTGGATTTTCATAGATGGTACTGTTTGTCAGATGTCTGACAAGTATAGACTGCGTTCTTTTGGAAAACTTTCAAAACCTACATCTTATTATTATTTGACTTCAATATACGTACCAATACTAAACGGAAAGTACATGTGCGGTGTAATAAGGTTACCGCTCTTGTCGATAAATCTTTCCGGTCGAAAGTCCTCGGGATCACCCCAGGATTCATCCATCAGTATTCTATTAAAATTTACGATAAGCATCGTATCCTGCAACAAAGCACATTAGACTATCTGCTTCAGAACTAGGTCAATCAGATTTTTGTATATTATATTGCCATTTTAACCCTCGCAGGACAAACGTGGGTCACTCGAGACCCAAGTTTTATGACAATTAAAACTTCTGCCAATTGAGAAGGTTTGGCGGCACATCTGTGTCACATGAGCCTCTAGGTCGGCGGAAAGTAATTATGTTAAGTAAATATAACCATTCGGCGTAGAAGTCACTTGTTTGACAGACGTTAGCTGTTTTGCCGACCTTATGTTAGTCGTCTTTTAGACATTCAACAAAGCAGTCGAAGTATTTCAAGAGTTTTTCTGTACGTTTAGAATGGCCGAACATTTGAATAACGACAATTTTGTGTAACAAAATTGTGCAGAAAATTAATAAATATTATTTATTTCCCAAATATGTTGGTTTTTCTTTTCTCAATAATAAACCTATTTTTTAATAATAATTTATAAATTTTTTATAATAAATCTATATTTTTTTTGTACAATAAACCTACCCATAAAATGCAAAGAAAAAAAATTACACTTCGGAATCTGTTTCTGCGTAATTTTGGCTTGGGTTAGAAATGATCCAGCTTCAGCCTCCACGAGGTCTTGTCCTCCGGGGGTTAAAGTAACATAAATTAAATTTAATAGTTACTTTCGGTATTCTGTGACCTAATATAAAAGTCTCCTTTAGCGCTCTGTGAGGCACATTTAATGTTCGTCCCATGAACATTCTCAGCGACTCTAAGACAATAGCATTCATATACGTCATTCTGAAAGAAAATCATTTTAAAAGTTTAAATGTGAACGTTTCAAAGATTGGCCGTCTGCAAACAAATTCACCGGTAGCGGATACATGTGGCTTTAAGTTTCACTTTTATCAAAGGTTTAATATTACTTTGTCCTGTCCTCTAAAGTCGGCGGTCTGTTTCGTCCGATCACTTTGTCGATTTCTTCGTGCGCCTTTTTCTGAACGTTTGGAAACAAAATTAGATACAGAAAGCAAAAACCGAGAGCTTTAGACGTAGTTTCGGATCCCGCCATAAACAGATCCACGCAAATGGCAAGTAGTTGTGACTCTGTAATTATAATTGACGTAGATGAAGTATACTTGACTAAGATTATTTATTTGTTTATTATACGATTATTGTACGATTGATCGTATCTACTGGCATCGACGATTATATTTTACTTGAATAATAGCCATCTGTTATTATTAATATTTGTCCGCGAAGTTAAACACATTATAATCATATTTAAAAGTTTAGCTGTGTTAAAGAGTGCCTCAAATAGAATTTACTCACCTGAAAACGTGTTGCTGTAGTTTTTAGACTTCAGGACAGTTAGATATACATCCATTAAGTCCCGGGGATAGTCTGGCGTGAAAGTATTTTTATGCTTATCCAATTCACCCTACAACAATGCTATTTACTTCCGTATACAATTTTTACTCGTCGTTTAAACATCGCTAAAGTTCGAACTGATTAAAATGTTCAACCATGTAACTCACTTTTAAGAATTTCCAGAGCTGTTGATGTGTTTCCAGAAAGGATTTATAACCAGACATTTCCGGCGCAATGAATCTCAATATTGGAAAGTGACCAAAGGGCGCGCCAATCATATCGATCTCCCTTAAAAGTTTCGTCAAAATCCGTTGAAGATAATTCAATTCCTCGTCATCGATATTGTATCTGTGTCAAAGAATTGGTGGAGAGTTCTCGAATTAGAATAATTAAAATATAAATTTCGATGTCGGTTTTCAGTGATTCGAATAGTAAATTATATCGCCATCCAGTAATTCTGAATCAAAAATTTAGGATCACGAAGACGTTTCGACGTTGCTGTTTCGTAAAATTCCGTGTGAAGTAAATAAAAACGGATAAGCAACTAAATTGAATAAAATTCTAGAAATCAAAGAACGGACAACCTTTTACCAGCCATCATTCTCCATAGAGAGTTGAGAACAGTAACACCAAAGGCATCGTTCATCGAAATAACCATTCCGGGGGAGGATCCAGCCATCCTTCTGACTTCTACGTACTCGTTCGCATTCACATACATATCGGAGGCTTTTAATTGCTTTGCTTTTGTTGCGTATCGATTCGTCGTATCCGTTGGATCGGACATATCGATATTATCTTTTTTCATTAACTTATATATGTGTCCATCGTCGTGCTCGTTATTATTGAAATGCACCTTGGATTCGTTGATACGATTGTTGTACTCGTCGCTGATCAACTTTTTGAAATGCTCGACCAGCCATTGAGCTTCTTCTTCTATTATCATGGCCATACCCTTCCGACCGAACCCGAACTCACGGAGATGCTTCAGGACGAATCTTCTCTGCTCGACCCAGAAGTTCTCGTCAATAACGATTAGACCTCGAATCGAACAGTGAATATGATCGTGCTATTAGAAAATACATGGCCCAGCAATCACTGAAGTTTTGTAAGGTAAAAGTATTAACAGAAGTTGGATAGTTTCAACTGACGACACAACGAGTAACACGAAGAATAATCAAATGAAATTTACTACGAGAATTTCAATTGCAATATTTCGATAATTAGGGGAAACAATGTCAATGTATCTAAGGCCATTGTATACTATTCGTCTTCGTTCCATTTGTCAGAAGTTAATTTCGGAGTCATAATTCTCTACAGAGTGTTGAAGGTTGTAATACGAAGGGTATGGTGTCGTAAAAGTGAACCATTAATAATCTGGATAACTTCGAAAAAAAAGTGAGCTGGAAACTATCTAACTTTTATTAATACACTTTCTATTAAGATCGCCTGTTTCTAGTGTATATACTATATGTATGTATGTATGTATTAAGAATTCATTTTTCGTCGGAGTCCGAATCTCCAATTTGGCATTATCGCATAAGAGAAACGCAGAATGTGAATTTACCTCTTCTCATGCCAAAGGTTCTCGTCTCATAGACCGGACCAATCGGTCTTCCGTCACAGTCTTCGTCGGTAAGCATCGCATGGATACTTTCGTAATCGTTCAGTACCACGATGCGATCCGTGCCGATTTTCAGGCCAACCACCGGCCCGTACTTCTTGCATAGGACAGAACAGGTTTTGAACAAATAACCAGTCTTCCGACGAAGACGAGCCACCTCCACGGCGGAGCCCAAAATCGGCCACCATTTCGGACCTGGAGTTTCCAGATGCGAAATTATACAACGTTTAACTAGTTTCTTGTTATTATTTAAGACACTTTCAAACGGAAATAAAGAGAAATTTTTCTTGAATCCTTGGGTTGAAAAATTCATTACATGTATACGTAAGAGCAACGAATCTACGATACGAACTACGATCTGTAATCTAATATGAAAAACCAAAGTACGAATACACGTTGTTGCAGAATTATTTATATCTATAGAATATACGGAAGGTCATCAAAACTATTAATATTTACAGTAGTCGGAACAATTTTTGTACACTTCGATATACAGTAAAAGTATTTTTTACTTAACCGATAAACAATTTACTAACTATAGGATTATCGAAACGCTCATATTGCTTATAATATTCCAATTGACAAACTGTATGTAGAATTTGACAACGAGTTCATTTAATTGCAGAATGTAAACTATAAATGCGTTAGACGTTCAAATGTATTCGTACGAAGTGAAGCTTACCGTACCTGGAGGATACCCCTTTGGTTTTCTCGATCCCAGATATAGCAGCAACAATAGCAATATTATCAACAATATCACTGTGGAGAACATGCTGCGAGTACAAATAAATGATCTTATATCCGAGAAAGATAATAATTGCATGACTTAAACTTTGAACACATTGTTTTAAGTAACTAAAATATTAACTGGTTAAGTTTGTTGGGCACTAAAATATGCAATACCTTGAAAGCTTTAACATGCTATGTGAGTTGGAGATTTCATAAAAAGAGATATTGCTACCTTAAATACAATACTTTCTTACAAAGCTTCTTTTTTCCTCCAATACTCTTTTCTAAATGGTTTAGTTTAAAAATTGATCGAACACGGAGAAGCAATAATTCGTGAGGAGTATACGGTGTTGTTTTGAATATTTCAAAAGGAGACAGTTGCCACGTTGTAAGTCTACTTGAGGAAGAAAGTGAAATAGAATATACGAATACACGGGAGAAAGTCGTATACGGAAGAACCGGGACATACATTCACTTCCATCATTTCATAACTTCTTGCATAACCAATAGAGATTTAAATACATTATCCCTTTTAAAGCTCGTAATCCTCCTATTTTGGTAATTTTTAAGCCCGAGTGTGCGTTTAGGTTTCTATTGCAAATACGTTTCCGGGCATACGATATCAATTTTGAAAAATAGATAACATATTTTTATTCTCGATTAAATTTGCAGTTAATCCCATTTTGTTTGAATGAAAAATGATATCGAATATACGATATCACTTTTATTTTCGGGGCAAACAATTTTCATTATTTTTATATTAATGAATTCTAATACGATAAGCACGAAAACTAATTCTTTCATCGATTTAAAAATCATCTTTTACAATACATTTTTATAAGATTAAAAATTCATCCTAATTTTAATACTTAAACGATAAATTTAAGTATAATTTAGTACAGTCCTTCCTGTACTGTGGTCCGCGAACGTATTAGCAGAAGAAGCGTATTATATAGTGGAATAAAAAAAACTTTCTAAAAAATACTTTGGCCAATAGTAAATATATTACACTGAAAACTAAAGAGTTGGATAATTTGCTTTTCATTTGTAATAAAATAATTTTACATAAAAATCAATTAATAAAGATTTTTTAATACTATTCAGTAAAAACACGAATTTGTTATGAAATAATATTACATCAATTTTAAGAAATACGTGAATTTGAAATAACTTCTGTTTGTGCATAACTTTAGTAAACAACATATAAAAAGTTTAAATGAAAAAATGTTAAACCATTTAAGTTCAATTTCTAAAACAAATATACTTTTCTAAAATACAATTTTAAAACATATTTAAAAAATTAATATGTTCATTCTACTCTAAAGTGTTCGGAAAAGGTTTTCCGAAAGTGCTTGTGTGCGCAAAATAGCCGTTTCGATAGTCTCATTGGAACATTTGAACCGATCTTACCTTACTTTACCCGGAGAAATGCACTCCTCTGTTGTGTGAGCAGAACTGATCGTGGCCCCGCCTATAAACGGCTTTTAAACACCTTTCTTCGTCACCGTTGGTTTCTTATTTTGCAGGAAAAAGTTGTCGAATAACAGCTTTAAGATCTCACCTAATTAAGGGGCATTGACAATTTTACCGACGTTATGCGATTATCATCAACAGGGTGTAATTTTGATGTTATTGACAAGAGGTATGGATGATGAAAACAAAGTTAACTTTGTACAAATTTTATGAAATCCTACAACCACTCAATCTTGTGTAACATTTCTATACTTCATTTAGAGTTGCAAATCTCATTTACAAACTCTTTTAATAAAATTCAAATGTTTTAAATTGTTTTCTTGGAACTAGTAAACTCGGGTCTAAAACAGGGATGGGGAATTTACGGACCAATGTGTAAAACTGTCCTTCTCTTGCCTACCATGTAGAACTCAGAGAGTGGGATACGGTTTTCGATAATCGTTTGTTTATTGTTTTAACGTCATCGAACAACAGAAAGAAAGGCAGTAAGTAGAAAGAAAAGACAAATACATGCAATGCGATGTATCTGATGGGAGGAGAACCGGCGGATTAGTATAGAACAGCTGGTGGAGAAGTTTCCTCACTCCTGTTTTAAATTCAGTATTCTACTTTTTTCTGCTACTATTTTCATTAAAACTAAAAAGAATACATGTATATTAATTTTAAGTAGAAAAGGATTATAGAAAATTACACGATTTTATACAATTATACAATTATTACAGACTCATGCAATTAATTATAAATGTACATATTATTTTATTCGGGTTCTTTAATGCTTTCTACATTCTCTATTTTGAAAGGTAAACAATCGTTCCATTCGCTTGACCTTGCGCAACGATATATGTGTCTAAAAATATAAAGCATCACTTTAATGTAATGTAAATGTGTTCATAAAGTCACACAGTATTTAAAACATAAGATACAAACCTTCCGTTTTTCCATTTCGTAAAAATATGCTCTTCCAATTTTCCCGAAGCTGTGCACATATGGCATATAACGTGCTTAGAACGTTTCAATACTGGTCTGACAATTCGTGGCCATTGATTGTCATTTTCTGGACGTTTATCTGCAATTGAAATATTTACAAATGTTCTTTTAAACATATAACTTAGGTAATAGTTTTATCGTTTTCTTTCAGAGTATTATACCTTTTTTAAATACCACATACGAGTAGCGTTCCTTCTTGTATTGAGCATGTCTAGAGATACCTAATGTCAAATAAAAGACCTCAAAATTGCAAGGTTTATTATCGCTATTGATTCTGGGACAGTTTAGGTCATGTGGGCACTGAAATAATTGTACAACAACTTTATAAGTTTGAAAAGATAATTATTAGAAGAACTACATACCAAAGTGTCGAGTACTTACAGGTGAAAACAAATGCACACTGGATGTGTCCTTGAAACTATTAAGTAGGAAATCTCGAGCTTCGTTAATTATCTATTTAAACAAACCAATGTATTTATATAAACAAATCAATTAAATGCACTGCCTAGATAAATAAATAAATTTTAAAAGTACAATACTCACTGTGAATCCTGCATTTGTACCGTTTTCTACGATAATTAAATAATTCTTAGTTTTCTGCCAAAGATTTGTTATTGTTTTGATTCGAGATTTCTGATTTGGTAATTCGAATAAGGAATAGGCACTTACTACAATATCATAAGTTGGCTATAATGCAAAAACTATATTTAAAATTAATGTTAAAAGTTTTGCTACAAAGTAATTCATATTCTTACAATTGACATTGAAGAAAGAAATTGTCGATAGAAAATATGTTTTGTCTGGATTTGTGGTGTAGCATTTTTCACAAGGTATGCAGATAGATCGATCATGTCTGAAGAAGAATCGACACAGATATATTCTGTAATGGACTTGAACCAAAACTGAGATGCTGCCCTGTATACAATCGAACTTATATTTATTTGTATGTTCATTATGACAATGTACTATGTAGTTCTCTATTTATCTTACCACAGAACTGTTCCGATACCAGAACCATAATCGTACAAAGATTTTGGTATGAAATTTGTATCCTTAGTTCTTATTTCATTCAAAATTTTATACATAACAGTATACTCGGGTGCACTTCTACTAACTAAGTATGATAAACTCGTATATTTGTCATAATGAATTGGTTTCCAATTATGAATAAGTTGCTTTAAAAGCTTTAAAGCATTTGGATCTTTCAATAGATCTTTGTCCGTCATTTCTTCTGTATTCGATTGAATCTGCAATTTGACTCTTTCTAACTTTGAAGGAATATCTTTCTCTTCAAACGGAACATGACGACCATGCAAATGCAATGCCAATTTCTGTCCACTTTCGTAAATTGATTTTGCTGATATACTTTCATCTTTGAACATAAAAACAGATTAAATACATAATGAATGTACGAAAGTTATAATATAATTAATGACAAATATATTCTCTTCTTACTTTTTAAGATTTTTTTAACGGTGTCTAATAACCAATTAGATTGCTCCACTTGCTTAGGTTTTATTATACCTGGATGATTTTTGTGCTTAAATTTAACGTGTAAAAGTGCCTCATCCATAGTAACTAGAACTTTCATTCTTTCCTTTGTTGAGCACTAATTAAATAATAAAATAAAATGAAAGTAGCAATTCAAAAATTTGTATTAAAATGATTATCAACTGATATTTCCTACTATTTAGTAAGTAGATCATTTATAAAAGACTTTCATTGTATTAATAATTCTTCATGTTAAAATAATAATATACACATCAATTTTATTAATTACCCATCGCATTTGTTTGTATTGCACAAAAGTTAGTTTTGTTGCCATAATCAACAACTGTATTATTGTTTATTACGATAAAAAAATCTTATATAAAATCTTAGCGCATCTGCAATCAACGAGAAATAAGAAATCAGTTATATGTATTTAAAATTACAATAACAAGAATTAAAACTAAATTGGCCAGTTATAAAATAAACATACATATGTAGCGGCACTATGAGTGCTATGCTGTGTATATAGTACTATGTCCCATAACCTCAATAAATTTCTATGAATGCAAGTACATACCTATCATATGTTCAGTTTGTTTTTCTCTAAATGAGACGTTATAAATTATGACTCTCATTAATGAATCATCGATCTTAATGCTTGTCTCTTAGTATATTTTTTGTGATACGAACACCATCGATCACCGAGTGATCTAAGTCACACAAATATGAAATTTGCGGAACATTTAAGTGCTCATATTACGCCAGAATGGAGAAAACAATATATAAATTACGAGGTAAAATGAAAATATTGGCTTCAAACAAACATTATAATCTTAATGATTTTTATATTAATATCCCACTAATGTCAAAATTTATTAAATTCACACAATTTTTTAACAATATTTTTACAGTTACATTTGAAACATTGAAAAGTTTAAGATAGAAAACTTATATTTTTAATTAATTCTAAATATTTCAACAAACTTAGTAATTTTCAAGGATGACAAGGATAATTTAAATACTTTAGGAATCTGTAGTAAATATTAATATTAAATTCTTTTAAACAATTTAGTAAAGAATTTATATGTATTGAGCAATAATATTTTCATGCAGGAAATGAAAGCATTGCTCTATGCAGCAGTCGAGCAGGCACCAGCAGCAGATACTACAGAGTCGGATATATTGGAACGTTATTTTAATAAATTTGATGAAAAGTTTTTTCATTATTGTGATAAAGAGTTGGCGAAGATAAATACATTTTATTCGGGTAAATTTTTTTTTCTATAATTTTGTTTTACATTTGAAAATTTATTAATGCATTATTTTTTTAGAGAAACTGGCCGAAGCTACACGTAGATTTGCAACTTTGAATAATGAGTTAAGTGAAATTTTATCAGTTTCTGAAGATAAACAAGGAAGCTGCAAAACTCGTTATCGTAATAACATTCTACACAAAAAGCCAGTTTCAGCGCGTAAACTTCAAGAGCTCAAATTGGCTTTTTCTGAATTCTATCTTTTCCTCATTTTACTTCAGAACTATCAGAATCTTAATTTCACTGGATTTAGGAAGATATTAAAAAAACATGATAAAGTATGTATCTTCATATATATGACTTTATGTCTGTGTTAATTAATATGAAAATGTTGTATTGGTATAGCTCTTAAATATAGACCTTGGAGCAAAATGGAAAGCAGAACATGTAGATACAGCATTATTTCATACACACAAAGATATAGACAGACTTATTGCGGAAACAGAAGCATTAGTTACCCGAGATTTAGAACATGGGGACAGACAGCGTGCTATGAAACGTTTGAGAGTGCCTCCCCTTGGAGAACAACTTTCTCCATGGATTACATTTAAAGTTGGAATCTTTTCAGGAGCTTTTATTGTACTTCTTATAGCAGTAATACTTTCAGGTAAATAACCATTTGTTACACATATGTTGTAAAATCTATCGAGTGTTCCATTATTAAATGTCATTTTATAGGTGTGTGGTATAGGGATAACAATAATTGGCGAGTTTTATGTAGATTGTATCGTGGACCACTGCTTATGATTCAGTTTCTTTTTCTTATGGGTATAAATGTCTATGGTTGGAGGTCTTCCGGTGTAAACCATGTTTTAATATTTGAACTTGATCCTCGAAATCATTTATCGGAACAGGTTGTATACTGTTATGACAAACTATGAACTGGTACAACTACTAACAACCAATGTATTTTTAGCACATAATTGAAATGGCAAGTGTATTTGGATTGGTTTGGTCTTTATCGATTTTGGGTTTCTTATACAGTGAAACGTTAGGTATACCACCATTCGTTCAACCGGTAAGTCATTATTTTCACATTGTTCGATAACTGTTTGTTATAGATAATACATTTTCTTATATTTGTATGATCTAAATAAATGCAAATATATAAATGCATTTGTTTCTTGCAGATGTTGCTGTACACATTATTAGCCTTATTTTTACTAAATCCAACAAAAACGTTACGACACGAGGCTAGATTTTGGGCACTTCGTGTACTGGGCAGGATATTTTGTGCTCCATTTTTTTATGTCGGATTTGCTGATTTTTGGCTCGCCGATCAACTGAATTCACTTCACACTGTTTTTTTAGACTTCCAATATTTTGTTTGCTTCTATGTGCAAAATTCTTCATGGACCGACGTAACTGGTACATAATTAATTGTTTTACAATGTTATCTTAAAAATCATTAAAACTTTACTATATTTACTTACATTAATTACATTAATTATAGATGCAGAAACTTGCATAATGCGTGAATTATCGATGAGACCCTTTGTGGCCTGCTTACCAGCATGGTTTCGATTTGCACAATGTTTGCGACGATATAGAGACACAAAAGAAGCTTTCCGGCATCTTATAAACGCAGCGAAATACGCTACCAGCTTCTTCGTTGTTGTTTTTTCATACTTACATTTAACTAATTCTAGTAAGTTATTTTTGCAATTGTTACCATAATATAAAAATTAAAGAAATTCATAAAGGTACATATTTCTTCACAGAGTATTATGTAATGTCTACTGAAAACCCTTACTTTTACTTATGGATAACTGCAAGTATAATGAGTTCTTGTTTTGCGTACACGTGGGACGTGAGATTAGACTGGGGTTTATTTGATAGTAATGCAGGAGAAAATAAATTTCTTAGGGAAGAAATAGTTTATTCTTCTCCGGTAAGTTTGATCTCGCTCGTGTAGACTAAAATAGTTATTTTATTCTATATTTCACACTGCAATATATACATTATGTTGCAGTACTATTATTACTTTGCGATAATCGAAGACTTCATACTTCGATTTGGTTGGGCATTTTCTTTATCCCTCACTGAAATGGGATATGTACATGCAGACTTAATGGTTTCCATAGTTGCACCATTAGAAGTATTCAGGTAAGTTAGAAGTAAGTTGATGCTATCTGTACAAATATACATTTCACAAAGATCATTATTTTGCTTTTATACAATGTCCAACACGTATAAAATACTTTATATTGCACAACCTTGTGTATTATTTATGTGTATTAGTGTATTATTTCCAGCAAAGCTTAATGGGTATTGTTGCTTGCATGATATTTAAGATCACTTGTCATTTCAGTCATACGAGGCCTACTCAAAAAATAATGTTTGCTGAGTGGAACTAATAAATTTTAATAAACAGTACCATGTAAAAAAGAATTTTATTATTTATTTGATTTATTCCTACTTTATTTATTTCCTCATACTTTTTATAAGTCGAACACGTTATATATTTTCTTTTTTAATTTACTAAATACGTATCTATTATATTTTTGTTCATGTCCCCTACTGCTAGTATATTATCAGTATACTCAACAGTGATCGAGAATCGATCTAATTTATGATAAGAAACATTATGTATAATAGTACCAATTCGCCTTACTAATCAGTTAATAGAAGGTATATTTGGAATTACGTTCGTCTGGAAAATGAATATCTATACAACATAGGCAAATTTCGAGCAATTCGACCCTCGTAGGGCCTTATAGACAAAATGAAGACAATGAACCAAACGCAGCTATGTATCTTATGGATCGTACAAACGACGAAGTTGACGAGCTGAAGAAATTTCATGATCGTTGAAATTAGCATCTTGTAATTGCGATTTTTACTTTTTAATTATTGACCGTGTATAATATTTACACGAACACTGTATACCTTCATTCATACAACCAAATTAATCGTCCTTTTTTTTTTTTGACTTGCATACTAATTTGCACGTTTGGCATGTTATGACTAACGGCATAGTTGGAACAAAATCAACTGGCCTTAAAGTCAATTTTTCAACTATGAATCATGCCAAAAACGACCTCTACTTTTACACCATAGGAGTATGTCTTTTTACACTTTTATATATATATATATATATGTATATGTATATGTATATGTATATGTATATGTATATGTATATGTATATGTATATGTATATGTATATGTATATGTATATGTACGATTCTTATTAGCGCTCGAGGAACGCGACGCTCAAGCACGTTGACGTTAAATTCAAGACAACTATAGTGAGTGGGACGTATCGTCTGGTGTAAATGCTCATGTTTAAATAATGTCACATTTTTTGTTAAATGTGAGCGTCGTTAAAATGTTACGAGTTGACCTGAGTGCCAAAACTGGAGTTAAGTGGACTGGTCGGTCAAGGATAATTTCCTACCGGCGAAGAGCGTTCCTTTTTAGCTCTTCTCAGTCGATGTTGTGGCGAGCCTCGATTATTCTATGTGGCATGAGTGGGCGTGTTTAGACTTCAACTAGAAGCGAACGCGAAGAAACAGAGGTTACACAGTAAAGGAAGAGAAGGTTTATCTCTCGAAATCCTTGATAGGCCAGTCTACTCGACAAAGTTACGACTTTGGTGGAATACACACTAGAGTTAAAGAGCCCTGTAAAAGGGGGAGTGGAGTTAAGTAATATGGTAGGAATAATCCATGTGTGCTTAAGCGGTCGATTGATTTTGATCCGACTTAATGTAACGTGTACTTTCGAACGTTCCTGTTTACGTTTGTTTGATCTAAAGTTATCGCACGTAAAAATAACAGGTATTGATCGATCGTATAAATCGCGAAGTAATCAATGTTCCTTCTCTAACAGGAGATTCATATGGAACTTTTTCCGTTTGGAAAACGAGCATCTAAATAATTGCGGAAAATTCAGAGCGGTCAGAGATATATCTGTTGCACCGGTTGATTGCTCCGATCAAACGCATATATTACGGATGATGGATGCAGTGGACGGGGTGGTAAACCGGAAGAGAAAACAAAAGTTCGCGGACAAAAGTAAATCACCGCGTGTGTTTTCCAAAGGCGAATCTTTGATTTGCGATCTCAATACTTAAATGCAATAATTAATCCCACGACCAAGGCTTGGATTGTGAACAGATTCATGAAATATGAGCGTTAATCGACCACCCCGTCAAAATATAAAAAAACCGAATACTCTTGCTACTAGTCGTTAAAGTACAAAAATATGTCAAAGAGATGCTGTAAGTTGTGCTAAACCTGGGAAATGTATAACGTTGTATGAGCGTTACATAAGATTGTTGTAAAGTATTAAAAATTACCCTTATAGTTTTTATGCAATTTCCACTCGAGCAACCAGCGGTTATTCGTAGGTACAAAGGATTAATAATCGTTTGTCGATAATTCGGGATACTCGGTAGATAGGTTGACGTAAAAAATTTGAATTTGAAAAAGCGTCGCTGAACGTTTTTCAAAGACGTATACGAATTTCTTTTAAACACATGAAATATTGACCATAAATTATGCTAAGAATAAAGTATTTTAATGTTTTTAACGAAATTCTTTCCTTCCTTTTATTCTTCATTAGGTACTCTATTTATATAAAACTATTGTCTATACATTATGAAATATTAGAAATTCTACAAACAAAGAATAATCTATTCGACTATTGATCTTGTCAAGCATAGCTCCTACTCTTATGTTATGATAGTTTATCCCTCAAAGAGATACACAACTTGTATCTGTTAATTGCACGAAGAGTTGAGCACAGTCCTTTATTGGCCTTGAAAAGCTAATTTATTTATTTTGTAACGGTATCGTAATCTAAATTTAACTCAGTTTTGATCTAATTCGGACTGCTTCGATTAAATAGGGAACACGAATTAAAAGTAAATTAATCGTTAACGGCGAATGTGTCGTGCGTAATTCCATATCAGACACGGGCATGTCGTTTAATACTCGTTCAACAGTCGTCATGGTCGACGGTGGGATGACCATTGGCAAAAGGTGAATCGTTGAAACGTTCTTCACAGTGCAAACTATATCGATCGAGTCGACGTACGGTGAAGTTTTTACTTTTACTATTCAAAGCAGCTTCGAAAGAATTCACGTCAAAGTTTTCTGACGCTGAAAGTGATATCCCAGCGCGTAACTATCTCGTAAGTCCTTTTCTACTTTGAATTTTGTTCGTTTGGTTCGACGACTATTTAACAAATATTACGGGCAGCTGTCGCGTAGTCTACTCGGACGTTTCTCGTGTGTGTTCGAACGTAAGCGGATAAACGTATTAAGGCGATGTTATTTTTGCTATAGAGAATCGTTACAAGAACAAAAGATAGTTCGCCGCGAAACACTTGCGGATCACGAAAGACTTGCATTTTCGTATTCCTTTTTGTAAATTTTAAATTCAAATATATTTCCATGGCAGTCGAGTGTACTTACTTTCCAATCTCTTTCAAGACGAATAAAAATTTGCTTCGATGACAAAAAAAAGAGAAAGTATTTAGTAATATTTAATTATCAGCAATACTTATTTTTAAATAGTCAACAATGTTTGTGTACGACAATTAGACCGACTACCCCGTAAATAGAATAGAATAGAACAAAACGTAAATGACTGTGTTCAAAGTTAATATGAATATGTATATGACAAAGTAATAACAGTATATCCAGTCTACAATACTAGGCTGGCCTGTAACTCTTCTCCAAGTGAATATAATATAGCAAAATTGATAAAGAGATGCAACTACATCTTTCTTTTTGCGATGAAACCGCATATAGAAATTAATTATAATCTATATATAAAGTAAGCAAGATATGAACATCGAAAAGTGAATATTTTACGATATATTTGGAAACTTGTTCGCTAGATTCATACGGACGCATTTATGTTATTCCGGTGCGCATGAATTCACCCCTAAAGTGAACGCCCACTAATAACGAAACACCCCTATATTTAATAGCGTCGTAACAGATCTTGGAGAGCACCATCGACTGTGGCGTCTTCAACGTGCCTTACGAATCCTTGGGCTTTTATGTTATCAATTCTGTGTCCACGGTGTACAGGTGCTCTTCGCCACGAGTACCTTGAGTGGAGGCTCGAGCGAGTCAGTGATCGTCGCCAGAACGAGTTCACGAAAGGACAAGAGAGTCGGCGGTCTCGTCGGCGACGCGACGCTATCGTCGGTGGAAAGGGTAATGGTGGTATTGATTGTAGCGGAACTTGACCGCGCAAGCTCTCTGTCTGCCCTCAATGAAATGACGTGCTTACATATGGAACCACGACGAACGGGCGGACGATAAAAACCTGTGGATACCACACCTGGACGACACCTGCCAGTCGTAACGGTGATGATGACACCGTCCCTTTGCACCTGCACATGGCTGCTGCTACCCTGCTGCGTTCTCGTCACCCTCTCCACTGGTGAACTCAAATTTTATCGAGGTGAGCATAATCGTCCGTTCGCCTGATCGCTCGAAAACATTGCTTTTTCAGTTAATAATACTCCACAGTATCGTATCGCTCTACTTTTCATATTGTACACTTTGATTATACTTCTTCATTGACTTCTTCTTTCATCTTTTCCTAGGACTTCTTGGAATTTATCCGCACCGCTAAGCTCGAAGAATATTCAACCTTTCTCGATGTCGCCAATGTTATCGTTGAGATTCGAATATTTTACGTTGCTTTCACTTAATACTGGTAGAATTTTTATACGATTCTTTTCTTACGTCTTTATTCCAGTGGATATGGTAAATTTCGAGATTGTGCAACGTTTGTGTTTATTCCTCGTTCACGTATACCTATTTTTGTGTTACGTCAGACATTAAAGAGACACTAGCTTTCATTCTTCGATTCGTTGAAAGGATAGGTCAATCCGATTACTTTCATCTTCTGTAAAAGTTTTGCCAAGAAGAATTACAGTACCAAAAGCGAGGTTATTTCGCGTTTTCGTGTTTTCATCGGTTTCAAACGAAATGTGAATTTGACAACGAGTTTGTCGTTGTAACACGTAACGCGCACGTTAAATAACGCGCCTGTTGACCACAGGAAATCCATGTCCAGGCTATTAAGATAACATCAGGAAGTGAAACGATAAAAGATACGTACGCGTTGTACAATTTACGAACATGTTGTTTCACTTCCTTTCTTTTCTGGTCTTTAGTTTTTGTCCTTCTTTAAACGTAAATGTATTACTGCATTTTGTGGCGTTTTTCTTAACAATGTACTCTGGTACGCGATACTTTACAGTGTGTTTCTTATGACAGAATTTAAATACTACGTTCATTGGGAGAGGTGATGGGGATGGGGGTAATAGTACGGGGAGGAATAGTACGGTAGCAAAATGTGAAAGGGTATAGATACTATACTCGATATTCTTGTACCGAGATTAAAATTGTTGCTCCACGAAGCTGATGTTGCACCGACGATCAATTATAACAATGGAAGTACCGATTTCGGTCAATTTTTAACCGGCGAATCTATAGAAAGTGATGCCTTCTTGCAAGAATTGAAATAGTGCACTCCGCGATAAGTTATCGAAACGGTTAAATATTCTCGAAGACAGTTAACACTCCAGAATTCTTTCTGCGCAACACCATTCTCATTTGCTTAGTGAAATTCATCGATGGACAAGTAAATTATACACCTTTAACAAACCTTGTACGCTTCAACGCACTCGTCAATCTTTTGCAATACTGCGTCACAATACTAAATATGATAATAACGAACCTATAACCAGAGTATCTAATAATGTCGACAATATCAACAATTGTTGAGTGTCGTCTTATTTTCTAATTATCTTGACATTTTCAAATGTGCTACAAGTAATGACAAATTTATAAATTTCATATCGTTGTATTCCACCAATTTCATAAATTTTCTACCTTCTCTTTGTACTTCGTTCATTTACTTCACGTCTATGCTTTTTATTTCTAATGTATTTATATTAAAGGTGGGACTGTTTACACGATTAAAAGAAAACACTTTCCAGATAAAGTCCCCGAAACTTCGGAGAACATTGGACTGAGACAATTGATCAAGTACCTCGAGCAGGGTCATCAGTTCCGTCTTTCGCCGTTCTTGGCGAATCAAGCCCATAAGAAGCACCAACTGCAACTGGACCGACAAAAGGAGAGGGATCTTCTGGAAACTTTGACCGACAAAGCGAGCTTGGCCGATATTCTTCGGAAGGAGAAGCTAAAGGAATGGAATTATCGACAAACACGATACAACGAGCCAATCAACGAAATGCCGCGAGAAAGGGAGCATTATCTTCCGTTGTACGAGGTGAATCCATTCGACGATCCCTTGGAGTATTCCGGCTTCAAGTTGCCTTATCTGCCTCCCGAAGCGAATAGCGAGGACGCGAATTACCAGGACGACAGTTACGGATACGGTCGGAACGTGCCGTTTAAGCATCCAACTTACGAGGAGCGGACGGACTTCTCTAAGGGGATGAAGGAGGAACCGATGTTGGAATTACACGAGAGTTACAGTGAATCGATCGATGGGATAGACAGGAAGTTGCAAAAGACGCATGCAACTGTCCCGAAGTTCACTTATAAGTTTGACGACTCGAATTTGGACGATAGACACCCGTTCGCAGTGAAACCAAACGATCCCAGATATTATCAAGAGGCTCCTTTTTTCTCAGGTAAGTATCACTAATTTTCGTTAATTCTTCATGGAAAGTAACTTCTTTACACTGCTCAAAATAATTAGAGAGAGGATCACTTTACACTATCATTTTATCGCTTATAATTTTTAGTTGTCCTTACAGTATAAGTAGGCAAGAACAAGAATAAACCTAGGAAACTTATGGTTTTACATGTAAACTTTTCACTATCGGTAGGCGACGACGATGATTTAAATTTGGAGAAAATAGTGCAAAACGAGACAAAGTGGGAGCGAGGGAATGCAATAATAGAGAACATGCACACAATGCACGGGGAGAACACGAGGAACGTTGAATCCAAATTCAAGGACGCATCGGTGATTGTACTACCAGAGCTAGAACGGCGCACAGGATACAACCCGTTAGTTGTACCCGTGAATCATGATTTGAACAATGACATATATTTCATCGGTAAGAACACGCGTTTCTTTCAATTATTTCAAACATCCCCGAACAGTATCGTCAGCGAAATGAATTCCTGTTGTTTGCTTTCAGCTATTGTTGCTGGCTGCAGTGCAGCGGCAATGTTTGCCCTTGTATTGATTACTTTAACATGGTGCAGGTAATATCAAAAAAATAATTATATCGTTTGGAGAACAATTACTTTTAACAGAAATTATATCGAAAAACAGAATAAGAAAAATTTGCAATATAATATTAGGCGATACTTTGCTCATGAAGGTACTGTTGTGAAATAAATGGAATGGATTTTACAGATTGAAACGTGGTGCTAAAGCAGCTGCTGACATAGAATATCCAGCTTATGGTGTAACAGGGCCAAATAAAGAGGTATCGCCCTCAGGAGACCAAAGACTTGCTCAGTCTGCTCAAATGTATCATTTCCAACATCAGAAACAGCAAATTATTGCTATGGAAAAGTAAGTTTAAATAGCACATTTAAAGTAATAACTGTCATTTTGTCTGTTTAGTTTATTTTGAGTTCAAAAATTTAATGCACGAATTATTTCTGTCAAGCTATGCACAGCAATGTTATGTTAATAATTTTAAGAAAATAGCATTTAAATAATCATTTGTGCAGTCGTGTTTCTGCGTCTAGAGACCCAGGCTCTGTTTCCGAAGCAGAAAGCGAAGAAGAAAACGAAGAAGGAGACTATACTGTTTACGAATGCCCAGGATTGGCTTCTGTATGTTTCTTCGTATCTACTTTGTGAGGCTTTGTTAGCGACGTAAGAAATTTCTGTACATTTATGTATTATTCACTTTTTCAGACCAGTGAAATGGAAGTAAAGAATCCGTTATTTCACGATGATCCGACACCAGCAACACCAGCAACACCAGCACAAATCAATAAAGAAGAGGACCACATGTAGTTTCAGTAAGTTACAAATACACATAATTTAAAAACTTTTTGGTGCTTAGCTCACTGTTAATGTACCATATCGGAAACTATTTATCTATATATTAAATGTATACAACTTTAATACTTATATGACGCAGGAAGTCAAAATATAAAGTTAACTAAGGGTCTCTCAAGAGGCCACTTTTGTGTTTTAAGCAAGGGATTTATCACGTAAAATGATGAACATTTGACGTCGTAACAAACTATCGTGTTTGTTTGAAAACACATATTTTTTAACTCCATGATGTACTATAGTTTGTACTTTCATAGCAAGTATGGTTAGCCATATGATTGACATTATTTTTCTACACACCATTACTAACTTTCAATATAGAGTTTAGATTGCAGATCGTATTGTATTATAACATTCAACATCATTTTTTATCAACAACTTTAATTATAAATCTGCAAATGATTTTTATTGCAAACTTTCAGTTATTTATTTCTTCTTTTAACCTGTGTTAATGATTATAGAATTATTATTGATTTATAAAAAAAGCTTTTGGTTTTAAAAAATCGCCAGTATAAAATATAAATTTATATTTTACATTAGAATCCAAATTTAACACTTACAAATTTGTTGCACTCTCAATGGTATATTTACAATTGAATTTTATATAGTTTATGTACTGTAACATAATTCTATAAATTAATATCATAGTGCTGCATGTATACATAATTGCTTAAGTTTGATGCTTTCTTAAACCAAGAAAATGCTTAATATTTAAATAATTAAAACGATTCACTGATTGTGAATATTATAATAAAAATTTCAATTTTAAGCATAGGTTTATATATTAATATTTATTAAGTAATATTTTGTTTCGACATTGTTGAATTAACGTTTAATTTATTTCAACAGAAGTTACAAAAATGATAAAATAACTTTCATTTTGTATGTGCTGTTATTTCTGCTATTATTATTGGAGTTTAGATTGTGCAAACAAAAATTTTGTACATACATTTGTTGCAAATGAACTGCTCCTTTAATATTGGCTACTATACATATGATATATATAATTAATTGGCTTGAAGCGATAATATGTACTTTATTTTTCTATGACACTTATAACTGTTAATTGTAAAACAGTTTTACGATGAAAGAGCCTATTATTGTATTCAAGATGAGATATAGAAATGACTATTTATTTTGGCAAATTTAAAGCACTTACATGTAATTAGTATCAACTATGTAACTTACTCAGAATAAGAGTTACTGTTTATATTTTCCAATATCTGTGGAATACTATACAAGACGAAGCAGTAATTTCTGAAGACTCATATGTCTAAAGATCGATGATACATCTAGAATTAAAACACGTCAACAGCATGAATTTATCGTTAACCTTTCAATGCCTTTACAGCACCGCAATCATTTATTGAAAGAATTCGTTAAATTTTATAGGAAGGACACTATGAAAGGACAATCTGTGTACAAATAGACTATTGTATAGTAATTTGTAGCATGATTGTACGTGTTGTAAGCTATAGCATAGGTGCAATGAAAACAAAGCGATTCATATTCGCGATATATTCCGTAAATGTATAATGTTACTATTATTTTTGTTCTTCCATTGATCCAAAACTGGTGTAAAATATAAATTATAAATATGTATTCTTATTTTACTAAATAAATTGTTTATTTTATAAAAAAAAAACTATGTTTTATCTACGCATTTCTTTAATACAACATTATTTAAAATAAAGAATCATAATTTACGGATTTCATTTGGTCGGATAAAAATGAAAACAATTTATTGGATAATACGTATGTCAAATTAAAACAAAATATTGAAACAAACAGCGTAAAATCAAGCTCCACTTGTTCATAATATCGATTTGCAAATCGATAAAAGCACAATCGAGATACCTATGCATAGAATACATAGGTAGACATTTTATTTTATGGAAATAGTGTTACATAATCTGAAATACCGACCTTGTAAAGTATTGTTGGTTTTAGAGAGACCTCTATGTTTAAGAATGGTGATTTTAAAAGCTACATTCAATTGAACTATCGAGGTCGATAAATTTAGTAAATGTAGAGAATTCATCTGATGCGTTTAAACGAAGAGGTCACTTCAAAACCACTAATTTTTACCAATTTTGTATTTCTGTATCTTATCTGTGATTCTGTTTGTTACCAAAATAATGAATTATCATCATGTTTAGTTTGAATTTCTAAACCTAATAGCGCTGAAATTGTATTCTAATTCGAATCGGTAACATTGGAAGTGACATAGAAATGATAAAGGGTTTCACCAATATTTGATCGGTGTGACACGAAAAAGCATTGTTGCAACATCTATCGTATATATACCTATTTTTTTGTAGACAGCAAATTCCCTACATTGATTTTCAGATCATGTAACACTAACTTTCCCAAGATGAAACGTTCTGTATCTCGTCTGTTTCGCGAGTTTACGTTCCGTATAACACGAAGAGCAAATCTAACATCAATGAACAGTCTATTCTATACTACAAAATATATTCTCATCTACATTACACATATCGATGTTTAAACAGTGTGTACGCAATCGCAGTGTAAAAATGTTGATAATGTCAAGTGTACTTCATTTTCTGTCTTATTTATACTATTTCAAAACTAATACAAGTTTCCATTATTTTATTTTGAATTTGAAAATAATTTCTTGATTTATTGCACTTTGAGTTGTTAAGCTATATTAGCTTACAAAACTTACACATTTTTTTATTTAAAAATGGGAATAAGTTCTACAAAGCCCGTTTGTAACTTAATTAAGGATTATTTTAATCTCGACGAATTTGATTACAAAACTAAAGTGACACTTGCAATGTTATCCTTGTAAGCTACATTGCAAAGTTCTTGATATACGAGTAATGGGGAACTGCCACTGTGAGAAATGCCACTCATGAAATGTATTATACTTTGTTTGCCATTGTTTTTCTGGTAAAAACATACATAAAATAGGTTATTGTAAATTAAATATAAAAACTTTTATTGTATTTACATTTTTGCTAGAATTGATAATAACCGAAATATCGATCCAATACTCTACAAGAATAAGTAGCAGTATATTTTTGTTTATATGTGCTTTATAAAAGAATAAAATGAAAAAAGTTCTATATCAGAGAATGTTAAAATACATTTTTATTGAAATAATATTCCATGTCCATGATGTACCAAAGACTACATTTATATGTATACTATTATTTACAAATTTGATTTATCTTATCAATTAAGTATGACATAAATATAAAGCAGAGTATTTACTAGGTCTTTCAATTATATTGAATGTGTATTCTTTTATTATTACAAAATTTGATCACTTATATATATATGTATATATATATATATATATATATTATACATAAATACATTTACATAAATACACACACATATATACATATACACATCTAATTATAGGCAGCTGTTAAAGTCTTGTTACTTTTACCATAGATGAAGAGAACTTCAAACGCCCGCTGTCAATGCAATTAAAACATTTTCATCTTTAGTTTTTATTTGTTATTTTCTACTTGCTCTTCAAAGTAGGGTACTATACTTGAATCAAATTTATATGGTAAAACAGCTATTAATAATAGTTTTATAGTTTGTATTTCAAGGTCAAAAATAAATGATTTTATTTTTTCTTCATTTGTTCTTTGTTTTTTCTTAAAAACATTTGTTACCCTTCGAACAGGGTAAAATTTAACACTGAAAATATAAATGGTTCGCAACAGTTATGAATAAATCTTACTATCATTTCGATTAATAGAAATCAATGATCATTTAAAGCAATGTTTTCCAAAGTGAGAGACACAAAAGAAAATTCGAAGCATGTTCAAAGTACATAATAAATTCTTTGCATTTTATTTACCTTGACACACTGTGGTCATATGAAATAAATGTAAAACTGCTTGCAGATTCTATAATTTTATATTTACAATAATTAATAGTTCATTTCTCATCGTCCTTGTAAGATTCATTAACTGTTCCATTTTTCGTATCCATATGAATTTCCTCTGTGTTACTTTCATCTTGGGGTACCTCTACATATTTGTAGAATTTTGCCATTATGGAAAATATTATTGTATCAATGAACATTAGCCCAACAAATAGGAAGAACTCGTAAACCTGAATATCGGAAACAAGAAATACAATTATAATATAATATTTATAATAGTTTGAAATGATTTGAATAGTCACTGTCACAGAGGTGGTAAAACATTATACTGTTACATTAAAAATGAAAAAAGGTGAGTTGAAATTTCCATATTGCCATCCACAAAGTAACTGTTACTATCAAATTATATTCCTATTGATGCCATATTATTTTAATATATATTTTGTTAGTATTTTCAGGAATAGTAAAAAGGTTTTAAATGGACAGAATTATTATTTTGCTCTGTCTGCAGACACCATTCAGCACTTGAAAAAGTATTCTTAATTATATGTACTTGCCTGTCTGTGAAACCATGATCCTTCTGCAATAATGACCACAATGAGATTACCAAAAGCCACTGTTAGCTGCCAACTAGCTTGTAACAAAGACTTCATCCTGGTGGGTGCTTGTGTGAACGCAAATTCTAAACCGTTCACAGAGAACATAACTTCTCCCATTGTAAGGAAAACGTATTGCGGTATTAGCCACAATATGTGCATTGAGTTTGGATCAGTCACGGTAACAACATTAACTGATTTGGAAGAACCGACTATTGTGTAAACTCCGCCTAGTTTGAAAGGTACGTCACTTTTCACTTTGGTCTGGTTGATATAAATATCATAGTTGTCGGCTTTAATTTGTTTCAAAGGAGTTTCATGTGTGCTGGCACTTATATCTAAACTAACGACAGTGTTGCCGTCTTTAACGAGCATCAATGTAACGTATTCCGACTTCGACGGGTCTACAGAAATGAGACCACGCACTAAGGGATCACCCGATTTCGATTTCTGTACCGAGTCGATATATTGATAAAAGTCATTAGGTGTGATGACGAAAGAGGTTGCATGGGTTTCCGTCAAAGTGATATATCCTAGAAATGCGATCGGTTAGATTTCAAATCGATATAACTGATACTTTGTGAAAAAGAAATGATAAACGATTGTTAAAGATATATGCATATAATTTCGAAGGATCCAATTTAAATAATAAACATACCGTTGCCGTTGCGATTGCATTCCGTAGAATTTACCGTATAAATCAAATTCTTCGTGTCCTTTGTTTCGATATAATTATCTACCCACATGGTCATCTCTTTCAGAACAAATTCATCATTGCCTACAGTCATATTTATAGGGCAATTTAAAGTATTGAAGACTCGTAACTGAGCGAGACCCTCGGATGGCACAATCGCGTACGTTGGCTGAAAAAAAGGAGGTTCTCTCGAATGCGGTTTCATACATTAGTCGTTTCGCTTTCAATATTTTGAAACTTAATTGTTTTCTTTTCGGTGCTGTTATGTCAGAAGTTCGCGCAAGAAAAGTTAAACGATCTGATCATAATAGATCGATATTTCGATTCCATAGTTTTATCGAAAGACTATATTTTATGTTGGTCTTATATTGTATTATATAAATTGATGCGATATCACGACTATGCATTGTCGCACGGCAGTATAATTCAATCACGTACCTCGAGTTGAAGTTCAACGAGCGCCGATATAACAAAGGATAAAGCGGCTAACAAGCCACCTATAGTCAACTTTCTGAGCGGAGTCCGAAGACCAATCTTCGCTAGAAGCGGATAAATACAGGTCTCGAATAGTGGAATGAAGATGAGCACCAGAAGTGGATTCAACACCTGCATTTGATCCGGTTGGATCAAAAAATTTCCGATCACTCCGTCCATTCTGGCTGCCTGAATCGCCCATCGGGAGCCCTGCTGATCGAATAACGCCCAGAAGATTGGTATAGGGATGAATAGTTTCATGACCTGTAAGGCTGCTTTGATGTCGTCTATCAGCGGTTTATCGTATGCGTCGTCTGCATGATCGAGCCAGTGTTCTCGTTTCTCATCTTTCGATGTTGCTTTTTTGTAAATGGCATGCTGCGACATTAAATACGGAAATTACGGAAATTTATCGATAATACAATTTACATAGAAAAACATTGTCCGTTGAAAGCAATTGCGCGAAGAAACAACTATAATATTTCTCTAAAGTCTTACAGAAATACACTTGGAAACGATCAGCACGATGTTGCCTGTTGGTTTCATTACTTTGTACAAAGGCCTTCCAATTACGAATATCACTAGACAGAAGAAAAGAAAGAGGAAATTAATATTTGAGATTTAAAGATGCGCAATAAAAAGAAGGTGTACAGATAAGAATAAGTTCACATGTCACAAAGCATGTGTTTTCTCGAACGATTCTATAGGAATATTAAGATGTTTCGTGAAATCTGTACTATTTAAATTGTACGAATAATCAAGCGATTACGATCAATAACTGTTCTTTATCGGGTCGTTTATATTCAATGACCATATACAATCAGGAATATCGTCTGCATTTGTACAGAAAATTGAAGGAAAAGATAAATATTCGTAATAAGAAACTATTTTTCCGTTTTCTTATATTATTTGAGAACTGTTTTTACAACATGAAAGTAATTTACTCCTGTGTTTATTAAACACTATGCTTTCGTTGTCTATTTTATCTCGAAGATGACCATCACCGATTCGTTAACCAATCATTATTCGACCCTAGAGTAGAATATTAAAATTTAAAAAAAGGACATTTTTTTATGGATAAGAGTAAGTTTTAGGTGATTTAAAGTATTCGTTTGAAACTCACCGATGGAGAGGATCATGAGAACGGCAGGCACGAAAAATGCCAAAGAATAACAGGAGGTGTAGCCGAAGCACGTGACATTGCTGCGAAGCATCGGTGTGAGGAAGCTCGAGATCAAGGAGCCAAAGTTGATGGAAAAGTAAAAGAACGAGAAGAATGTGGACAAGTATCGTTCCTGTTGAGGTAAGACGAATTGGTCACCGCCGAACGCAGCCACACAGGGCTTTATACCACCTGTGCCAAGGGCTATAAGGAGTAGACCAACTAATGAAAATTCTCTGTAAAATGAAATGTTTAACAGATGCGATTAAACACTAATCAACTTCATTTTTATGTATTCTAATCGCGCGCATTTTGCTACGAGTTCAATTTGTCAACTGTATAGAGGAACGGTCGTTTGTTCCTAAACTACATCATATTTCATAGAGAGTGTTCAAAAATATGTAAAACAATTTGAAAAGTCTCGATTCCTTTTGAATTGGATTGAAAAGTAGTAAAGATTGAGAATAAGGAGCAATTCAATTTACCTTGGCGGGAGCCCTATGGGAGGAGCCGCGGTTAAAGATAAGAGAATTTGTCCGACCGCGTAAACGATACTCAAGTACAAGATCGTGCGAAATTTTCCGAGCAACGAGTCCGCCAGCATCGCTCCAAAAAGGGGGAAGAAGTAAGCGAGCATCATGAAAGTATGATATATCACGGTGGACGTGTCATCGCTGTACATCAATTGATTTCGTAGGTAGAACGTCAGAACAGCTAAATAAATAAATTGGTTTACTCGTCATGCTATATACATGTTAAACAAAACTCAAGCAAAAATACCAAAAAGCTTACATTTGTAGATAAATATTTAATCTTTACTTACTTCTCATTCCATAGAAAGAGAATCTCTCGCAGAATTCATTGCTGATGATGAAGAATATCGACTTGGGATACTTCAGCTTCTACAAAGTTTAACAAGAAAACGAAAGTGATTGTGTTAGTCAAATCACATGCGCGGTGCGATTCAAGTAACGAAGTTGCCGCGAAAAAAATGCAATATGTCGGTAATATTATCGCGTTGACCTTATTAACATTTGTTATTGTTACCGTTGATTAAGGGAACTCGTGTTTTCCTTTGTGAAATACGAAGGCTATAGAATTCGCACAATTATTTACGCTAACAACGCTATTCGAGTCGAAGGCCAATCTTTAAAGTCGTACTTCAAATTGCTAGCTTTTTATATCAAGAGTACTCCAGAATATTGAACGAGTTTATTCTTTAAAAGAATCGGCCAATATTTAAAAAGTACGAAAATAAATATATTGCCGCATAAAATATCGATCTGTTCTTTTTTTGTCGTCTGCTAAAGTCTACTAAAATTTAATCATTGCGTTCAACGGTAATGCACGTTTCCGTTGTCATTGTTTAATTAACTTGAAACTGTAATAATATCGAATGTTGTCCTGTTAAATACTATGTTACATAATATATTCGATTGAACAAAATTATTGGTCTGGGTTAGCTCTGGGTTAGTTGGAATACTTGCAACAAGCGTAGTTGAAAGCGATAAGTTGACGATATTTTTAACCCACGACGACATTAAGTTACTCGTAAAAATGAGTTAACGGTTTTAGTTTTTAGCTTTGTATTTTCATTGTGTGCATCTAGCCGCTGCACGATATTTTTTCTGCAAATCGAATCAAAGATTGATAAAAATCAAAATGTCTGTTCAACGCGCCTAGAGCCAACAAAATTCGATCGATTAAATTTTCTTTTTGCTGTAGCTATATTTACAAGATAACGATTAAAATAAAATAAATTGCTATAATAATTAATCGTAAACTTTTCGAACTTGTAGAGTACGTCTTTTATTCGTTGATAGGATATTTGTATATATACTGAGGGTATGATGGTATTCGTGTGTTGGAAAATTAGGATACTTGTGTACTAGGGCATTGGCACATTTGAGTATTGTTTTGTTGAACTATTGGAGTGTTAGTTTATTGAAAAATTAAGATATCGGATATTGAAATATTTGATTTATGCTTTGTCAACTTGTAAATCTGTATATCCTTTTTCTTGTCTGTTTAGTTTTACGCCTCTGTACCATCTTAGGCGATCACTTTAGCTTGTCCAATACTTTGCCACGCCTTTCTAAATTATGTACGTAAAACTGTTTGTACGTGCAATAATTTCAACACTTCTTGGAGGATTTGTAAACGTTCACGACTGCATCTACTTACACCAATTTAATTTTTTAATAAAATGATCTTTAGATCAAAACATGTTAGATGCGATTAATGCTAGAAACATGAAAAAGAAGTTTGTCGTTATTTGTAACAGTTTCTAAAAAATCTATATTACTTTGTATAAGACACCTTGTACAACGTTTAACCGTTGATAAAGATAGGCTTATGGTGGAAGTAAATGATAATTCGAATACACGAGTTGGCAAATGTTAAATGCAAATGATGCAAAAGTCGTTATCAGTTATTGTCGGTAAACATTCCTTTCATGTCACGCAAGCGAAGCGTAGCTCGAGCAAGGTGTACAAAACGCTGAAAACGAGCAACTTTCTAATTCAACCTAGAATCGAATTTCGATCGATCTGCAATCGGTTCCATTGTAGATTTCATTTCATTTGAATATCCCACAATCACTGGTACCTTGCCGAAATAGAATAAGGAAAATTCTGTCAGGATCCCTACCTCTTTCGCGTTCACATCTTTCGTGACCATTGTGCTCGTTTTTTTTTTTTACATCACACGAATCACGATGAAATCCAAATTAAATATCGACGGAAGATTTACGCAAAAGAAGCATGCTGCTAAAATGCGTCGTATATCACTAAAGCATTCACGAACGATGTACTATCACCAAAAACACTCCTTTCGTACAGGAAATGCGCGGAAATACCGAGAGCGTGGATCGCTGGGCATGGGTTCGCAGATTAACCGAGATATCGAGATCAAGATTTCCGAGTAACACGAATAATGATTGTCTCGGTCGGTAGACAAAACCGCACTGTTGACATCGTCGTCGCGTACCTACGGATATGTAAGCACTGCGATTAAGACCGCGACGATGCCACTGATGAAGATTGGCTACGTAAACCGTGCATCATTCGTATTTGGAACGATGTGAAAGTACCCGTTCCCTCTAGAAACACGATTGAACTACTACTATTTAATAGGGTTCGCATTGATCATCTTATGCCCTGAATGTTATGTTTGACTTTAAAGACAAATAATAATGATCTTGAAACGCATGGAAAAAATATAACGTCGTACCACTGCTACAAATATTGGAAACGCGTGTGTGCTCACATATCTTGCACATCACATGTCTGGGAGGAACAGCTTCGCTTACCGGCACGTTTCGTGGATCTATAGAGACGAACAATATTTGTCCACTAAGTGTTCATATATTGGACATTCTTTGGCAAGAAATTATTGAGTATATACAGGAAGCGACTCAAAATTGATGTACCAGTCGAACATACCATTGCTACAGTAAATGTTACAAATCGTTCTATAAGATATTGTATTCTATTCTACAGTTCAATGTTACATCACTTTTATAAGATTACATTCCTTAAATAAACTCCTTGTATCGACTCTTTCGAACTTAGGTGAATAGCTTGTGCTTTATTTTCTGTAAAATAAGCAGAATGGACTACGAACGAGTAACATTTGTAATGAAATAACGATTATATATCAGTTCTGTGAAATTGTTAAAATGCAAAGTCACGTTTCTGCGTTATTATGACGCAAAACATTGAAATTTTCTCTATCTCTAAAACTTCCTCACAACCTTGCGCGGTTTCCTGCAATAAACGATTAATCGGATTGAACAGCTGTGTTATCACATAATTATGGAATGCGATCTGGTAATATAGTACGTATCGTATAGTGCAATATTTCCTAAAGTCTCACACGATAAGTTACATAGTAGTATATGTCATCAGAAATTTGTAAGTACCTAGGTGGACATCTACTTGGTGGGATTATCACTGCATCGAAGACTACAATATTATTTTTCTTGTAACATTAGATAGACGCTTTAAAAACCGTATAAAGATAATATTGTAGAAGTGGATTAAAATAGTTAGGAAGGAAAAAGTTCAATGTTTAGTTTGTAACAAAGTGCATTACCTAACTCGTTTTTATTAAAAAAGACAAATTGTAAACTTAATCTGCGATAGTAAATTACAGTTAATCGCAGGGATTACTACGTTTCAATAACCGATGATAAGTGATTCAGTTAGTAAAAGTTAAAGCCTATCTAGTTACTCTAGTAAACGGTTTTAATACAAAAGAGAGAAGTGAAATCTTATCTCGATTTCTGGTCAAGGAGCCACGACATTATATTGTGAAATTGGCTCATTATACAGAGGCGCGAGTCACGAATCACGAGTGATACTATACAAGTTTATTTACCAATATCTTTCAATTTCTTATCGTTGATCAACAATGCACTCAAGTGTTTTAAATTTTGTGGCGCGGCCTTAAAGAATGCGCTCAATAGAAATGAGAGCTTTTTGTTAATCAGAAACGCCCACGCTTCGTACATGTTCAAAATTGATTTTCTCGAAAATAAAAACTCTTTATTTTACAGTTACAGTATAGTTATTGTTATGGGTATTAATATAAACAACAGCCATGCATTCTGTAATATCCATGAACATACGATCCAATTATGAAATTATAAAATATGTACGTAAAAGAATCAAATGTTCAATTCAATTCAAATTGAAATAACTTCAGTCATTTCGACCCATAGACGAAGCAGACATCTTTTCAAATAAACTGTCTATAAATAATGATCAATTTTTTTTCTCATCGTTGAAGAACAATTTTTATCCGTAGGAATCCTTCGTCGTGTTATACTATATAGAGTTCAGTTAACTCGGTGAAAGTACAAGTTTTACGTTTAACCTACTGTGCGTAATTTATGTACAAATTATTCTTAATCGCACACCTATCAATTTTATTGGGTAAGTCAATTTTGACCATGTATCGGTAAAACGAAACACGAAAGCATGCACGCAGTTCCGTTGATTACCGATATACGTTCCTGAATTTGTATTTACATTTTTTCCATCTTACGTAAGACCAATTATCTTTTCTCGAAAGCGGAACGACAATAATCAATCGGGACACAAGCGTAAATCGAACATAATAATTCGGTTAATTAAAAACAATACATTCTTTTTTTCCTTGTAAAATCAAGTATCGATTTTATATATTACGGATTTACTGTTAATTTGGAGAATTAATAGATATATGGGATTTTCCAATTATCGAATTATATTATAATTAAAAGAATTCTTTGATAAAGAGGGAAGAGGGCGCAATTTATACGATAATTTATTTACGATTATACTTCTATCAATGCGTAATTCATACCGAATCGTTATCAACGAATCGTTGATAACAACGGATAAGTAATATTTTTGCCGTTAATAAATAATCCCTCGGTATAGATAAGTGACTGCTTAATATTTACCTCCTGATTGTCCTCCACATTACTTTCGTTGTCCGGATGATCTGAAAACACATACACGCGCGTTAACAACAAGAAAGAGGTTCGATGATATTCGTGTGATGTCATTACAACGTTTATTTTATCATCTTAATTCTTTATCTTGAACGATTGTAAAATTATTCGTTTCCTTCGATACTTTCAACCGGTATTTAATTTTTAAAATTTTTCGCTGATTCATATAATCTAAACAATGTAAATCTTTACAAAAGATCGTCCGTACGGTTGACAATTACGCGAACAGTGGATACTTACCTATCTGCGTACGAGTTTTCATCGCATTGCAAACGTTGCTCGACGGTCATACTTTTTGAAACAATGATAATAACGCAACGTGCGAACGACGTTTATTTGTCGATGCACACAGTAAAAAGAAAGGAAAAATCTTTCTAATCGATAAGAATCAGCAAGAATCAGCTACACGACAATTTGTTCCTTTCAAATTGGGTCACGACGTTCGAGCAAACGTCGAGCTGATTACAAAACCGGACCATTTGACTTCTATCCCTTTGCCGCATATCTCGTTAAGGTGCTCAATCAGCACCGTTTAAAAACTTCGAGCAAGATACATTGAGTAAAAGTTAAAATTCGGACACCGTGCGATTTACGGCACCGTCATTTTAACATTTTCTTCACGATGAAGGGGAATAAATATATTTAATTGCAAGGTGTAACCAAGACTACATGGAGACTCTTATAACGTAAACACTACGTTCGTCTTCGTACCCAGTCAAATAAATCGAATCAGTATTTCGTAGGCCGGTTTTAGGTTGTTTACGATACAACCTAAAAGAATACGATTCATCGTTCAAAAACGAATCGAAACTGTAAAAGAAATCGGTGTTCAATCGCTTACAAATTTCAAAATTTGTTCGAAAGTTAAAAAATTGATTTGTTAAAAAATCGACGATAAAAAATTGATACAAAAATCGATCTATTTGTGTAAAGAAAATCGATTTTTTAAAACGTTGATTCAAGATCAGTACCTCTAGTGTTAACCAATGCAATTTAAAATTTTTGATTTTTTTCATTATATTGGCGATGAAAGTATTATCAATGGATTGGTGTGGTTTTCCCGATAAACTTGTAAGTAAACACGATCGTAATCCATATTCGCGGAATTCAAAAGTGTTCCATTTTACACATAGTTAAAAAGTAATTGGAATAGGATCATGTTTGGCCCTATCACTCCATTTATAATACTGTCGTGAAGGTATAAGTAAAAGTAATTACATGATTTTATAATTTTACAGTGACTACTTAGAGCGCACATTAATTGTTCAAAATATTTGATTTCTATTAAAATCCTGTAGCTTCATATTATCTTGTCCCCTATGAATTATTTTTAATAAATCACTATCTTCTGTGCATCGGATATTTCTAAGCGCATAGAAATCTATTTTAATAATCCCCTTACTCGAAACCGGAGATCTTGTCGGTATCAGAAATTGCAGACTAATTAACATTATTGATATCATGTCCAAGCTATTTGAGAGTCTCGCGATGGACGCAATTAAACCTGCCATCACGGAAGTGATTTGTAGTGACCAGCACGGTTTTAAACGGTCTACGCTATTCACTGCCACCAACCTCTCCATTTTTTATCGTTTTGTCTCATTATCAGCCGCCCTCGATAGAAAAAGATACTAGCAATAAGTAATTTTAAACGATAAATACAGTTTTCAAGGCATTTTTCATGAAGACGGTGACACAAAAGTGAACAATTGCGTGATCGTTTAATTAACTTTTTTAATTTTTAATTCTTTTCGCAATTAAATTAGCTATCGTTTAAACGGTAAACATAAATCGTGTACCTTGTATTTCGTGGTCAGAAACTTTCTGTCCGGCCATAGCTCCTAGAAAGTGTTAAGCACAATGTAACCCTGTAACGTTTGAATAAATACTGACCGCGTTGTTCAATTTTGTTATCATTTTACGACTATCGCATCTTATCAATCAGCAATTAATCCCAAGAGACATCCGTTCAAGTTTGATCAAATTCGGAATCAAATTTCCTATTCGTCCTAAAGTCAAGATAACTGACGATCTCAAGTTTCGATCTTAAATTTGGAACTTGTGTAACGAGTACGATTAAATTCTTTTTTTAAAAATATTGAAATATGGAAACATTTCGCAATATACATTTATACATTATATTGCGAATTATTGTTACACTCGACAGAATATTGGATAATACAACAGTTCGTTAAAGAAAAATAAATATCATTCTAAACAAAATCTATCAAGCTGCAGTAAGTAATAGAATCGATTTAACTAGAAAAAGAGGTACCAAGGAAGAGAAACTCCGATGTTTCGATCCCATCACTACTTTCATTGAGTGCTGCCGAACTCTCGAGTATCCAAACTACCGAGCAAAGTTGTAAGATGTGGAAGAGTTGTAGTAGTATATATATCTATGTAAATACATACATATACGTACTTCGCAAGTATGGTTAACACGTGAGGGGGCTATGTACGTATCTAGACAAATCACGTATAGTGTTTTCTGCGTTCAAAGTGACGAAGTGTTTGTTGTATTTTCTTTGATAATGAAAGTATAACGATATATTAGAACCAAATGTTTTCATTATAATTTTAAACTAACTGTTCAAAATTGTAAAAATGTATATTATATAAATGTATATATAGATTAGTCAGAGTGGTCTTTCACTGCCCTCCTGGTGTACCCGATGTCTCGATGAATTTTAAAATATCGGAAAAGAATATTTTGTCCATTTGTGATATTTCCGAAGAAATATGATTTTAATATCTCATACGAATCGCACTGTACATTCAATAGCAAAACCGATGAATGTAAAGCTCAAAAAAGAAACAGAATTATAAAATGTCTCTCTTGACTCGATCTCACGCAGTTTAATAGTATCCAAATTAACATTTTAAGGCTGAAAAACTCTAAATTAAATCTATTTTATTGGATAGCAATCTCTAACTGTTATTCGACTCTCGTCTCCGGCTCCATCCTTCCCAAGTCTGTGCTTCTTCAGATCTCCCGCTAAAAACTTTACTATATAATTCTGTCAGTAGTAATTGTTAATAATAATACAATACAGTTTAACTTATTAGTTAGCATGTTATATATTATCTGTCTTTAAAATTGTAAAATAAAGTTACACATTTACCGATATTTGTGGTCGATGCATAGCAAAAGAGGCAACAAAAATTTAGGCCATGAGACTTTATAGAAGATTCAATCGAGCGAACTCTACAATTATTTACAATAACGTATACTCGTATGTTATAAACTTGTTGAATTTTGGTCTAAGAGAACCGCAAAGTGTTGATACATTTACACGAATTGACTATCGGCGGGTCGTGTGCTACTCGTGGAAAGTAACGGTATACTTCGCGAGCTTTCACGTCGAACGCCATCGAATTTGTGATTCTGGATCCACAGTGTCCCTCGTAGGAGAGACTCGTCGCTGCGTACGAGTGATTTGTCGCGAGCACGCATTATGGGGTTCGATGTGAACCGATTTCAGTGCGAAGTTGATGAAGAACTAGTTTGTCCGATATGTTCCGGCGTTCTAGAAGATCCAGTCCAGGTATTATTTTCTGTTTCGTTCGTTAATGTTCTGAATGGTCTCAGTTTGCTTCTCAGTTTCGTGCGTTTACGCAAAATTAACCTCACTTTTTCATCTTTCTCTCTTTTTCCATGATAATGTTCTGTTTTTATTGATCAACGTTAAATAGTGAAAAAGTTATACCAGCGATTGTTTCTATTCGTTGCATCGTATGTCTTAACTAATTTCGTAGAAAGCATTCGTTAAAATTTTCTATCAATCTTATAAGGTAATCGTTTGAATTTTTAAAGTTTCCGTTCTGTCAAAATGTTCGTAACTATTGTTTTTCTTGTTTTGTTTGTTACGTAAATGGGATAATAATTTTCTCTCATATTTCTAAGTAACTTGTACAGGATGTTCATGCATGTTTGTTGTGTACCATTAAGTATGACAATAAAAGTTTTGTAAAATGTTTGGTTTGGCTTAAAGACTGGTAGGTGAGCAATATGTTGCAGGCACCTGTATGCGAGCACGCTTTTTGTCGTACATGCATTAACGAATGGATAAACAGACAACCTACCTGTCCCTTGGACCGCACGCCAATTACGTCTGCTCAACTTAGAGCAGTTCCAAGAATTCTTCGAAATCTACTGGCCCGCCTTTGTATTAGTTGTGATAATATTATGTATGGATGTCAAGTAATAGTCAAACTTGACAGTTTGGTATCACACTTAGAACAATGTGAATATAATCCCAAGAGACCTATGCTTTGTGAACAAGGATGTAGTCTTATTATTCCCAAGAATGAGTTAAAGGATCACAACTGTGTGAGAGAGTTGAGGAACATCATTCACTCGCAGCAACAAAAGCTTGCCGACATGAAACGCGAATTGGGTGAGCAACAACTTCAAATAAATGAGCACAAAAGGGAAATACACCTTCTGAAAGATTTTGTGAGAGCATTGAGAGTTTCGAATCCCGCGATGCGAGCCATTGCCGATCAGATGGAGAGAGACGAAGTTGTGAGATGGTCCGCTACCCTTCCTCGAGCCAGAGTGACAAGATGGGGAGGAATGATATCCACACCTGATGAATTATTACAGGTATAGTGATTTATGAATTACTTGTCGATCAATATTAATCAGTTTTAGTAAATAATGAAATATAATGTTATAGACAATGATAAAGAGAACTTTGTCGGAGTATAATTGTCCACCTCATGTAATCGATGAATTAATGGAGAATTGTCATGAAAGAAAATGGCCTTTAGGCTTAAATTCTCTTGAAACTAGACAAAACTTTAGACGACAATATGACAGTTATGTTTGTAAACGAGTTCCTGGCAAGCAAGCAGTGTTAGTTCTCTATTGCGATAATACCCATATGCCAGAGGATATGATGGTCGAACCTGGGTTAGTTATGATTTTTGCGCATGGCATTGAGTAATGTTTAATATCAATACTATGCTCATGCCAAGATACTTTGATGTCCATCTATTCTGTTGTTTGTTACATTCACCATGATTAATCTTCAAGGTGCATGGAATGTCTTTGTACTTATGTTCAGATACAGGGATATTCGTATAATATATCGTGCATTTATAATGCAGGATATCTTTTCAAAAGTATTGAAAGGAACAAACGACATATGCCTTTTGTGATAAACAATTGTACAGACGCAATTGCCACATACAAAAATCTAATTGAATGTCTGGATCATTACACTGTGATATACTATTTCATTGAGAAAGTTCCTGAAATTGCATGATAAATAGTGAACAGTTTTTAGTTGTGTTAAACGATTCTATATGTACATTTCTATAAATTCGATTCTTTGATCAACGATACTTGCAGAAACAACTATTTATCAACTATTTCAGGAAATTTTTTACATACATAGAAGTCTGTAAGCGTTTTATTATAATACCTTAGACAAGTAAGAAACAATGGATAGAAATTATCAATATGGTAATTACTACTACTACCTATTAAGATCTGAATGTGTTCTAAAAGATAAGTATCGAATGTCAGAAAGAGGAATTTTTTCTTCCTTTCTCAACATTATTTATATGATTTTAATAAAACATTTCAAAATGCGTGCAATGAAATGAGCATATTATGCAACGATCTTTTGAATAAACCAATATACGTTGAGCGAGTACGGCCGTAACTATTATTGACAATTTATTATACAAGATTTGTTAGAGTATTATGTACACGTTTGATGTAAATTTTTTCTTTCAGTGTATAGTTTCTTAATAATGGTTACAACTTAGTGCAAGTAGTAATCTATAATAGTTAAACTAATAATGTCAAATTTTTTTAATATCATAGATATCGCTTTTTTAAAACTGATTTTGTTATGTGTGTAATTTAAGAGAAGCAACCAATGATTAGTGTATGAGAAACATTTGATCTTTCAGGTATTTTTAAGCGAATATACAATAGTGATATTCTAGTTCTTTTATCATTGCACAAATACAAAATAAGGTAGCTTCTTAAAAACGTTGTGTTAGAAATCATCGGGTATAAGACTTTTGTCACTCAGCTTTTTATTTCACTACATCGATACATCAAAAAATACACGTATTTCGTTGTAAATATCTAATATCTCGATCATGTGTTATTTACTGGTTTACACTTTCATGTTTATGCGTAATTTTTTATGTTGTTTTACAAATACATCATTTTTGAGTAATTTAAAAGATGAGCTTACGATCTTAATACATCGAGTACTAAGCAATTCTATATTGAGTAGTTTTACAAGAATAATTCTTGTAATAAGAATACAACTTCTTACTTAATTTCAAATCGAAGTATTCTTTGCCAAATTAAAACTTAATATTTTTTATTATTTCTGCTATTAATGGTTTTAATAATTTTGACTCTGTTGTAAAATATGTTAATTGTATGCAAGGAAAACAAGCTTGACTATACGAGAGAATTGCATAGAATACTGTAAATATAAATATATATTTTAACATTATACATTCTTAGAACTCTATGCATTGAGGATTAAAAAAGCTAATGTGCATACTCGAAAATTATAGGCAATTTTATACACAGGTTGATAGTTATTATAACTATAGTAAATCTGATTTTTATGTATCGTAAATCATTTAATGCATAGTTTATTTTATTTTATTTGCACATGGTAATACTACATAATTTTCAGACTCCATAATGGGTATGTGTCACCACGAAGTATGCAATAAAATTAAATGACAAATTATATGGAGTATTGCATCCCCAATACACTATAACGTGTTCTCAAAGTTGTACGTATTTCATGACTATAACATTTTTCTACTTATGATAAAATGTAGCTCATAGTATAGAGAAGGTTGATTCTGTAAACATCATATTTTTAATTATATTACTTTAGTAACTTCTGTCTTAATTTCTCTAGATGCTTTTACTTTTATTAAGAGAAGATTATATAATTATTTTTCAGCAGTATTTCACAACTTATAACTTTTATTGTAGTGTAATGCTTTTCTTTGGTTGCATATTACAATGCCGTTTGAACAGTTAGTATTAAATTCATGTTAAAATCTGATAATTCATTTAATACGAGTTACAATAAAACAGCTTGTTCCAGCGTTCAAATAATCTTTGACGAATATAGTAGCGTATGGAGATGTGGTTCTATCTTCCATTATAAAAGATGGAAAACATATAACAATGTTCAGTCTTTCAGAATTTTGATTTTATATCGTGTTTTCGAAAGATTTCACAAAAACACTGGGAATGTTTGGTATTCTCATTGAAATCTTAATACATTGATGGCTTGGCCCTGAGATGCGGCACTCGATATCTGACATTGTCAATTTATTTTCAATTACTTTAGACGCTTAAAATACTAAAATATAAGTTTTTATTTAAAAATCAGAATTGAGAGAAACCGTTCAATTCTATGAATTTAAAATCTACTCAGTAATTCTTTAAGTATCATACAACACTTTCCTCTGTTATGTAATAATTCTTTCATATTGTTCACACGATTCGGATGTTTGGAAGATTTAAAATTTGTTTACCAAAGTAATTGCAACGGTACGTTACATTTGATTTAAGTGCACTTTTAAGTTATGGATCTCCGAAATTTTTATATTGTTGGACATACACCAGCGATAACTTGTCCATACGCACGTTCTGGTCCCAGATTTATAGGTCTCATGTTGATGTGAATGTTGGAAATGCATCCAACGTATTGTGCTTGCGAGGTGCTTCCTCGTAATCTCTTTCCAAGCATTGGATGACCACCGATGAAGATCGGATGCTTCGACAGAACACCAGCTACATTTTTACCACCGATTCCTGGTGGGGCTGTTTTGTGGTCCACCGACAGAAGCACAGAATTCTTCTGTTTGACAGCTGTGCACGACAAATACAAAAATTTACTTTCTACTTTTTAAAAAATTTCTTTTCATTAGCTTGGTGGAACGTTCTTTTCTTTTTAACATCTCGACTGGCACTTTCTTAATAATCACGTGTAATGTTCAAATAAAATTAAACACAGTATTGAATCAAAAGATGTTCACATCTCGAAACTGGTAACGAACATCTTTTGATGATTAGCGTTATTTAGCTCGCGGCTTTTTGGACGAAAGAGAATGAAATTGAGCGAGATATATGTCGACTGTCATTATAAAAATCCGTCTATATCACCATAAATCCGCTGAACTCAACCACATTCTCATAACGTAAAGTTGAAGTATGTTCACGCATTTGTCTAGTATGAACAAGTTTCTTTACTGTAGTCAATCGAAATTGGTGAAATTGCGATATTATAAATTTAAGGTTTGGCAGATGTGAATCTGTTAAGGTATTGCCGATTCAAAGTGATAGCGGAGTATTACCTCGAATATTGTGCCAATTGCCATCGCAGAGAGAATTCGGATTCGTTGGTTCGAAGGAAGTCTCTATGGAGCCTTTCGCTGTTTTTACAAGAAACTTTACGGTTCCGTTTATCATTTCCAATACCAAGTAATCTCTTTTTCCGTGAACAGACAATAAGTGACCGGAGGTGGAACGTGGTTTAATGTCCATTTGGATATCCACTGTTCTACCGACTGTGAATCTATCCACTAAAATTACACGATAGTTGAAATTTTCATAGGACTCAACACGTAATGTTCAACATTTAATCGTTTATACAATATTATAGAATACGTACGTGCTCTGAACAAATTGCTACCATTGCCCGGGAAGAAGAATAATCCTGATTCGACTCTTTTTGAACACGAAATCACACCCACTTTGCTTATCGGTTCACCAACCGGTTGCCCATTTACCATAAAGTTTGCTAGACATCCACTGAACGTTTGATTCGTGCCCTGTATTAAATAAATATTACTTCTCCATAGAAAATCAGTGAAACGCTAGTTATACGAAATCAGAAGTCGCAATTGACACTATTTGAAATTTCCTGGTGATACTATATTACGTTTTCAGCGGTCTGTTGAACGCTCAATTGGACTGTGATTGTGTAATCGTTGAAACGTTGGCTCACACTTATAAAAGAACATGGTTTACACAAACAATGTCAACTGCGAGAATCTAGACCGTAAAAAGTTTCAATTCTTCAATGTCTTACAATCATATTGTACACTTTACTGGATGCGTCCTGTAGCACTCCTCCCACGTAGAATGGTGGGCTCACGTTGATGGTTTCCGTGGTTCCTTGAGAATAACCGGTAACACGTGGTTCCTCGTCAACAATCAGTTCTCCGTAGTTTCCTTTTCTCTTGAATATGACTATGTGCCATTGATTGTCGTTTATATTTTTTTCACTGATCAGCAAAGCGGGTCCGCTTCCACAATCGAATTTGTAATGAAGCTTGAAGGAGTAGAAAATGTATTGCTATTATTAGATATCAATTCGTCCAATTGAACGATGTTATTTTTAAGAATGTTAATCGCTAAAACAGTTATTAATTTTGGAAACTACGGTTTTACATTGACTTTGCTTCGTACTTTGATAAATTTGATTTTTTGCGAAGCTGAACGGAACACATAAATCGCTCGAAATTGTTTAATTACAAAGGAATTATATTATTATACTATTATATAATAATTGAGTATACTTGAAAGTCATTCCTTTTAAGAATGATATTCACCTTTCCGTTGTTGACGTACACGGCAATTAAATTCTGATTATTAAGGTCCGAGGTGTAGAAAATAATTCCGTCTTCGGCCATTGTTTTAACATCAATTTGGAAGTCATAGTCGTTCTTGTATCTGCCGTTCAAAGATCTGTACTCTAACCTGCTGTTTCTCGCAGTACCTGGAAGCATTATGAATTTTCAAAATTCCTCCTTTTGTCGTACAATTATTCGCCACAAAGATGGTTATCGGTATAACGTACCGAATCTCCAAGCATTGTCCAAATCAGGATCGATCGCTGGATAGTAAGGCAATCGGCACTGATCCACGTGCATTGGTATCGATCTTTGGGTCGAGGTCGTAGATTCAGTGGTTGTAATCAATTCATCGTGGTAACCACCACGTCCCTCTAAATTTGGTTCCTCCTCCTCTGTTTCTCTTTCCGAATCAACTTCAATGATGTCTAACGAAATCGGACGACGAGATTAAATTGTCCGACAGAGTATCGCCAAAAACATGCGCACCGTTAGCAATAAATAAATAAATATCTTGCTTACTGATATAGGTGGATGCTTCGATATTATCTTCTGGACTTTCGGTAGGCAGCAACGGAGGTAAGACACCCGATTCTGGTTCGGCTACCGATGGCAAAGCTGCATACAATAAATTGTATATGAGTACACCCTCCGATATCGTTATCAAATAATTATGATCGGAACAAAATTAACTCATCGCTCGATACCATCCAGTCTATCCAACTATCCCCACCGTATTAATACCGTTTGGCTATTTCCATCGTTTTATTTGTCGTGGTTGGTGTAACGAACGATTTGGGGTTCGTGAATCAGCGATCAGTTTATCTGGTTCAGAATACAGTTTACAGGGTGATCAATTGGAACCACTTCGACGACGAACTGTTCGTACCCTTCACTCGTTCGATAAAGGCCTTTTCGATCATTCGATGTTCATCGAAACAAAGGTCCGCTAAAATTATGCGAGCTCGTCAAGCAAGGTAGTTCCAATTGGTGTGGATCACCTTGCGTAACTCGGTTCGCATTGCATTTTTATAATAAAAAAATCCAAGTCTACATACACGATGGATCTCCTCCCTTGCACTTCCCTAAGAAAGCGTGAGGTCTTTCGATCGTGTTTGCGAAGTTTATAATGGCACCGTTCAGCGTTGCGTCTCCGATACAACCGACAAACGAATTCATCGAGCCGATTTGCTCAATACCGAAACTAATTGGCAGTCCGCCAATGTACATGCTGCCGTGATGTACAAGCAACGGGGGCGGTTCGATGTCGGTACTGTAGTTCTTCGTATCGTCGATGTCGAGTTTTAAAGAATCCATCGAATGAGTGGCTGTGACCACGTGCCATTCGTTGTCATTGAACTTAATACCCGACAAACTCGTTCCCAATTCTTTGCCCTGGCTAGTAAATACCAGAATACCGTCGATCAGCGACAGGAAACTAACCGCCTCTGTATCTTGATCGGTTATGTAGAAAATCAAACCGTCGTTCGCTAAAGTTTTGAATTTCAGGTTCACTTGAAGCGTATCCGGCACAGAGACGTTGGGCCATTTTACATAACCGGGCATGTTCTCTTCGAAAGACACCAGACTGGCGAACTACAAATGTAGTTCGGTTAATTTTAACGTCAATTTTCAAACGATTCTGTCCATACTGTTACGGATACACGTAAGGCGCATAGCGCTTTTCGATTCCTGATCGATAGAATGTGTATCGCGAATCATATTCTGGCAATTGGGAGCCACGCACCTTCCGTGTGCCTGTGACAATATGAATACAATCGTTCGAATTGAGTGCAATTGGAATGTATTGGAATAATTTATGTTCAATACTGTCTGAATTTTTCAACGATCGTATTGAAAGTAAGTGCTTTGCAATTGAACGAATAATAGAAGAAATCAATTTACGCAGTGCAATCTTCCGTAGTCCACGAATGGAACGAAGAAAGGCACTTCAATAAGATCAACAAAGGTGTTGATTTTTTCGTTATTACAGATGGTACGATCGCACGATGATAAATGCTTCGAGTAGAGGATACGCGTAAGGCGATGCTGCGATCGAACATTGTAATATATTTTCAAAACTTGTGCGCGACTTGTATAAACTTGTAAAAAGTTTCAGGCAGTATTGATTAAGCGTAATCAAAGACGGGATAAAAATCTGAAACGTTTTATCGTATAAATAAGTGATTACCCTTGCCGGGCAACCGGGAATAACTCCAAACGCTTGAATGTTGCGAGTCAAATCGACCACCGTGTCTAAAATGACCACATCGTCGATACAGCCCTCGAAACCTTCGTTGGTTACAGGATCGTAAGGATGCTTGGCATTCGGTGGGTATCCACCAAAATAGATATGATCGGAGGATACCAAAGTCTTGTTATTTCCTGCCGCCTTGCTGTTCACCAGATCTAGTCCGTCGAGCTTCAGAACGCCCATTCTTTCGAATCTAAGCGCCTCCAGGTTGTGCCAGTTTCCGTCGTTGTACTTGCTCGAAGATCTTAGATTCGTTTCTCCGTCACCGAGATCGTACTGATAGAGTACGTGACCGGCCTTCATTTCCAGGGACAAGAACTGCTTACCTTTCCCCATTAAATATATCAGTCCGTCCTCCGCGAACGTTTTGAAGTTGAGCTTGATGCTGAACTTCTTGCTATCCGGCGATATGTGGAAATTCCTTTTGCTCAGGATCGCGTATCCGTATCTGTCGAATCTGTAGCCAGTGCTCGGTTGGAAATTGATCAACTTGTCCCTCTCGATCGCCGCTTTCTGATTATTTTCCCCGTCTATGAAGTTCCAGAATGATACCGGTATCTCGCCTATGACGAGCTCTTCCATTTCACCTTCGAACGAGGACGCGGTAACGGCGTCTTGCATATTGAAAGACGAGGGGTAACCGCCGACGAACAACTTCGAGTGCTCTTGATCCACGTTGAATATCGAGTACGAGCCCGGTAACGCGTGCCCTTTTTCGTATAGTCGATCCTTGCCCTCGCCAATGTCGTCGCGGACTATCAACTTGACGTTCTTACCCGTTCTATCGACGATTATCTGTCGCCAGACGTTGTCGGATACGAACTTATTGTTGATGATCTTTTCAGGCCCGGATCCCAAGTCGATGATCAGTACCGGATACCCGCTCTCGATCAGGAGGGCCATGTAATCGTGCGTCTTCGACCGTGGCAACTTTGCGTTCTCTTCGTTACCAAGGTACAGAAGGAAACCATTGGTTTTATTCGTTCTGAAGTACAGAGAGACTTTGGTGGACGTAGCCAACAGCGGAAGGCTTTCAGGGTTCTTCAGTTCAAGGGTGGTGTTTCTGTAGAACGTCAAGCCGATTTTGAAACGGTCGGCCAATTCTCTCGCGTTCGCGATCTTATTTTTCAATGCCTCGATCTTGCTCTGCAGATCCTTCCCTTGCGTATCGATCACCTTTTGCTTATCGTTCAAGCTGTTCAAAGATTCGACGATAATCGGGACATACTTGTCAACTGTCTCGAGCTGCTTCTTCGTCTGAGATATATCGCGCACCAATTCCGAGATATCCTTCGAGAGTTGCTTGGTCTCCTTGAGGTCTTTCGGTATCCTGTCAATGACGCCATTCATGTCGTTAATAGAGAGCTTGATGTTCTGTTCAACGTGTACGGCCAGATTCATGGCGTCCTGAACGGTCATAGAGGAGGGCGACGGGATGCTGGAAAGAACCTTGTCGATGTTATCCAAGAGGTCCTTGTTGCGTTTGTTCTGCGAGGAAATATAGGTGGCGTCCGCTTGAGCGTTGTCCAAGTCCTCCTCCGGTTTTCCTTTAGTCTTTGCCAAAGTATCCTTGGCCGACATCAACAAACGCAGAGCCGCGTTTCGCGAATTCAACATTCTCTGCTCGATTCCGTTACACAAATAGGTAACGTTATTGACGGCGTCGATGGCGTTGGCTGCTGCTTCACGGGCCGCCTCGATAGCCGCCCCGATGTTTCTATAAGCAGAGACGGCTTTCACGGCGTCCGTGTTCCTCGTATCCGTCAACAGACTGTCCAAGTCCAAAGACCTATTGTAGAGATACTCGGCATGGTCGTGCGCCTTCTGAACCGGATCGGTCAAGTTCACCAGCATTTGATCGTTCTGTAAAATCGTTGCGTTCAATGTCCTCGCGGAATCATCCATCGCGTCTCTCATCAATATCGCAACGTTGTTATCGGCAATCTCCATAGATTCGGTAGCACTTTTGTTAAGTTCCTCGCTGACCGTCAAGTCCTCGTTCGCTTCGGCAGTGGCGTTCTTTACCACGTCGAAACTTCCAGTTTCCGCTGCGATTCTGTTCTCCTGGTTCAACCTGTCGACCGTACTGGCCAGTTCCTGAGCGTTCCAAGTGATTTCAAGAAGGTCGTCCATTTTTTCGGTCACGTTTCTGATCTTGCTACTCAAATCCTCGGCGATCGCGGATAAATTATTAACCGGCACATTGTACTCGAACATCTCCGATACGAGACTGTTGGCTTGGTCGGCCTGATCCGTCGCAAGGTCACGGAAATTAACGAACGAGACCTCTTGAATCTTTTTCAAAATTTCCGTGGCCTCTTTCAAAGCGCTGTCCACCTTCGCGCCTGTGCCCAATTCGATATTCAGGGCTAAGGATTCCACCTCGGACACCGTAGACCTCACGAATTGTATCTCTTTGATCACGTTCGACTCCAAATCGTTCATATCCTTCAGAGTGTTCTCAGCCGCAAGTTTCCACTTGACGCTGTCGTCCGCGGTGAATTCGATCTCGCGTTTCTGGTTCGAAACCTCCGACATCAGCATTTTAACATCTTGTTGGAGAGGCAAGAAGTTCACTCGACTAGGATCGAGGAGTTTCACCTCCGGGTAGAGATCGTTCACCGTGTCGTTGATAAACTTCAATCTTTGAGTGGTAAAGTAGCTTTCGGCGACTGTACTGTACTCTCTAAATACGGGATCCAAAAGTTTGGACAAGTCGTCGGTAATGTCCAACAAGTCTCCGGTACAGGAATCACAGGCGAAACATCCTTGCCCCGGAATCAGGACGTGCCTGTACGGACAATGATCACATTTTTCTCCGATAACGCCCGGTAGACACGTGCACTGTCCAGTGGTTGTGTTGCAGGAGACCCCGACCGAGTACCCGGTGTTGCATCCGCACGAGGTGCACCCTTCGGATCCGTAATTCCAATATCCCGGAACACATTGGTCGCATCTGCGTCCAGTGACGCCGGGTTTGCATTTACATTGGCCGGTGTTTTCGTCGCACTGACTGCTCTCGGAGGCTAGATCGCAACTGCAAGCTTTGCATCCGTCGCAACTCTCGTAACCGTAATGATCATCCTCGCAACGATCGCAACTCTCTCCGACGACGTTCTCGCGACAGTAGCACTGGCCAGTGAAGTTGTCGCAGTGCTCCATTCCGCATTCCTTGCATTGACAATTGCGACAATCCTTCCTTTGGACGGCATCGCCGAAGAATCCCGGGGCGCAGTAATTGCAAGCCTCTCCGAAAGTGTTATTCAAGCAATGCAAACACTCTCCGGTTACGGAGTCGCACGAACCGACCTGATTCGTGTCGATGTTTCCGGAACACTCGCAAGGTTTGCAATAATCTTCGTAGATTTCTGGATTCCCGTAGAAACCGGAGGCGCAAACCTCGCAACGGCCACCGTAATAACCTGGAAGACAGGCGCAGCTTATCTTGTTTCCTTCTTCGTTCACCTCGCAACCGGTCGCGAAGTTGTTCGATGGTACGGGAAGAGGACAGGCGCAGATGAGGCAGTCCGACGGAGTTCCCCCGGTTGCGTTTCCATAGTAACCTACCTGACAGAATTCGCAGTGGTCACCGGTGGTGCCGTCTTCGCAATCCTGTAACGGAAAGGTGCTTCGTGAGTTCTCCTTCGTCGAGGAGAGAAGAGACGCAGACTCTTTCAGATTATAATCCGATTGGTCGAAACTTTAACGATATCTCGTAAGAGAAATAAATGGTTCGTTTCAAGATCTGTAAGGGTTAAGTACGAGAGAAAAGTTCGAATACGAATACGAAAAGTTAGACGAAAATTTTATAGATTTATAAGTCGAAACATTTACCAAACATATTCCAGTGTTGACGTCGCAAGTGTCGGCGTGACCGTTACACTCGCAACTAACGCATCCTCCGTGAGGTCCAGATTGTACCCTGTAGTATCCCGAGGCGCATTCCTCGCACGAAAGTCCGTGATAGTTGGGTGGGCATTGGCACTGCTCGACGCTGCTAGCCACAACGTTGTACCGAGACGAATAGGATTCTGTCGTCACGTCTAGAAACACGTAGGACAAAGAAGCCCTGATACTAAGATCCCAGTAGATTGCTCGGATGTATATACCCCGAAGGTTCTCGAGAACCACCATAAGTTGTTCTCTGGTAGCGGCAAGTCGATTATAGGTGAAGAAGTTCGACTCGATCAATTCCAGCGATGCCTGGAAGTTCGTGAACGATGGCGGCTGTTCGTCGGCGTAGTAGAAGAGCGTCGTGTCGCTACCTTGAAGGATCACGTCGGCCGCGCTGACCGCATTACCGAGCGGTCCGGTGCTATAGTGAACGGTGTAATTTAAATGCCCTCCGTACGATGTTAACTTGCTTCCCAAGTAAGCGCTCGGCGCTGAAAAATACACAACCTCGCCGAAGTTGTCGACGAAGTTAGTCGCGACGGTGGTCTCGTTGAATTTTTGCGGATCCGTTACCAAAAGCATCAAATTTAGACCCTTCTCGGTCAACACGGCAAGGCCCCAGCCCGACATGTCGGACACCTGGCTCCTGTACAGATACGCGGACACGCATCTGGTAGTCTTCCCGAAACAGAAACATTTGGTACAACCCTCCTCGTTGTTCTCTTGAATATTAAAGGTGCCCTCTTTGCATACGTCGCAGGCGGAGCCCTGGACGTTCGCCTTGCAGAAGCACTCGGCGGTGTACTGGTCGCAGATATCGACGGTGGTGCCCCTCGCGTCGCAGTCGCACTTCTCGCAATGCGGGAACTGCGAGTACCCGGGCTGACACTTGTCGCACTGTCTCCCAACGACGTTCTCCTTGCACTTGCAACTACCGTTTAGAAGATCGCACTGCATATCGCCGTCGATCACGCCAAGGGGGGAGCAGTTACACTCTTCGCAGCCGACTATCGGATGGAATCCGTACGTTCCCACTTCGCACTGATTGCAGCGTTCACCGGTGACCCTCGAAGGACAACTACAAGCACCTGTCTCCGATTCGCAGAGGGCCGTGCTCGGACAGTTACACGGTTTGCAGTTTGGAAACCCGTAGAATCCTGTTTTGCAAATCTCGCATCGTCTACCAATGATGTTGGGCTTGCACGGACACTTTCCACCAAACTTCTCGCACTCGAAGCTTATCGTACCGTCGATGTCGCAATTACACGGTAAAGCTCGATTGTTATAATTGGCCGTTAACGAGAAAATCGAGTCGCGACAGAAACCCTCCTCGGTAATGTTTATATGAAAATGATTGTACCCGCATTTCTTGATGAACTCCTTCGTTTGATCGAATTGAATCTTCTTGAGGATTTTCTCGTTGTACTGTTCACGGGGAACTACCAAAATGTAGTCCAACCAGAGTCCGTTGGCGGTACTCTCCTTGAAGGTAATCATAAAGTTCTCGATCAACTGGAACCCGATGTTGCCGTCAGTTTGCCTCACAACGCTCCGACAACCGCTGTTGCTGGGGCAATGGGGAACGGACATTTTCGCTTCGTAGAATTTCCCGTTCTGCACCAGGACGTCGAGCTCGTATTCCGGATAATCCGGCTGATAATACTGCACGACGAATACATAGTCTCCGGGCTGAAATACCTTGGCGTGTATATCGACCATCGTGTTCTTATCGTCCAGATAGACGAGTTTGGTGGCGTTATCGTAGATACCGAAAGGTTTGTTCGTGGATTCTGGTACCGTGCTGATGCTCTCGAACTCGATCTTCTTAGCGTCCGCGGCACCGGGAAATTGACCTTTCACGCACACGCCGTCCTTCTTAACGCAAATCGATTTGGGCTTCACGTAATCCAGAGACCATTGGTGGTAGGGGATGGCCACGACCGAATCGATGGCAACGTTGGAAGTGGGTTCTCCGGTTAATATCAAACTGATGTAATTCGAAGGGAAATTCATGGCGGCCACTCTGCCGTAGGTATCGGTTACAACCTGTCTGCAGATGCTCGTGTACTTGCACGGATACAGAGTAGCTTTTCCTTTGCCAACTGTGTCGGCCTCTATGAGGAGCGTCGACGTGACGTTCTCGTCTTTGGGCGTGACGTACGTCACCAATAACACGTGTACACCCGGCTTCGACACTCTCAAGTCGAAGTGTATCTCTTCCTGTCTGTCGTTGATCAACGGAACTTTGTCCCTGTCGATCTCCCGGAGAATGTCCTTTTCGGCGAAATACTCGGTAAGAGGAATTCGAACATTGTTCTCGTTCAAAAATCCACCAGCTCCGTGAACAGAGTCGAACCTGATTAAATTTGGATAACCGTAATGACGACAGAGCCCCTTGTATCCAACTTCGCAAGGGATGTTCACGTCCTGGGTTAAAATAGATGCCTCGTAATACTCGGAGGGGAGCAGCACGAAGTAATCGAGGAAGAGACTCCTTTTAATGACGATGCTGAAGGACCAACGGCCCGGGTCCATCACCATAGGCGAAGGATGGTTACCGTGGGCTCCTGCGACGGTCACGAACGACGGTTTAACGGTCGGTTTGAAGTTCACTTTAAATTGTTGCTCCACTTCCGACGGATTTTCAGGAGTGATCGTAATGATACCGAGTATCGGTTCGTTGTTCGGGTTCACGTATTTCAAAACCATCCGATACAGGGACGACTTTTGAACGTAAACGGTTAAGATGATCTCGTCTAGAAGATCGGAGAATACCGCGTAACCCTTCCAACTGTATCCCGGGAAGTGATCCTCGGAGAAACCGTAACGAACCGGACTGTTGCTAGGTGTTCTGCCGTCCTCCGCTTCGTATTGGAACTGATGAAGAGTCGGGAAGTAGTGAGCCTTCAATGGCTCCTGGCACGTTAGACCGGTGACGCGCGGTTGACACTGACACTGCCCTGTCTGTTTGTCGCACAACGAACTGACGGATCCACCGATGTCGCAGGCGCAATCTGATCAAAGGACGACGACGCGTGAGACTCAAGGGATTCATCTGACATTCGTCAATGGGAAGATTATCAAGAGATGTATAGCATTGGCAGTCTCTAGTGGCATAAACGATACAAATTGTGTACCTGTGCAGCCGAAGAAATTGCTTTCTTGGAGATTGTACGTTCCGTCCACGCATTGATCGCAACTTCTGCTCGTTACTCCGGGTTTGCAGATACACTGACCGTTCTTTGTGTCGCACTCGCCGATATTTCCAATCACGCCGGGTATATTGCAATGACATTCTTCGGAGGGGAGGGGAAAAAAAGGAAAGAAAAAAAGTATCATAACACGGTACAGCGACAATGTCGAATATTTTCGCAGCCTTATTAATTTGCTCTCAATTTCGGCTCTCACCTTCGCAGCCATGGGGATTGTAAGGTTGCAAATTCCAAAAGAGCGGCCTACATTGATTACATATCCTTCCCTCGACGCGATCCTTACATTGACAGAGCTCACCGGCGGGCAACGAGCCGCATCCCTGAAAGGTCTCGAGAACACCCGCTGGGTCACAGTTACATCCCTCGCAGGTCGGAAAATTGTAAAAGCCTTCTTTACACTGGTCGCACCTGGCACCGTCAAAGTTCTCTCGACACTGGCACTTACCCTCCGCGTCGCAAGAAGCGCCGATCGAACCGTGGCTGTCGCAATTGCAGGCTACAATAATTACGGTGGAATTGTTACTCGGAAGTCCTTCGTTAATTTCATTTCAAATTTTCAGAGGAAATATCTGTAATATGATATCGATATAGATAAATAATTTCTTAACCTGAAATTTATCGCGCAGTATTATTTTCTTGGAATTTGTTGACCACAATTGTTTCGAAGCGGCTGGAATTATCAAGAAGCTAAATTAACTAGAACGACGCAAAACTCGATCGGTCGCTCCAAATCAATCCCCCTCCGTTGTGAATCGCGTCGAAAAATAACTCATACTTTTGTGCGAAATAAAGCGATTCGATCATAGTCGAGCGTTTACAGTGAGAATGGCTCCTCGGGTGGCCACGAGATACCAGTGGATCGAGTTTCGACTATAATCGATCCGATTATTTGTCGACGATCGGTATCCGACTCTTGGAGACGTTACGGTCTCGTAACGACATACGGGCGTAGAATCGCACCGCACCACCGTTAATTGTAACTAGAAATTTGTACATTCGTAGTTACTCGATTGCCCGCAATGCCATTTACCTGTGCATTCGGAATACATGTAATATCCAGGACTGCACTGATCGCAAGTCTTCCCAGCGAAATTAGTCAGGCAGGAGCATTTGCCGGTAGCGTCGCAGCTAACGGTGGACGATCCTTCCGAACTGCAATTGCAGGGCCTGCAATTTGGATATCCGTAATATCCACTGATGCACTGGTCGCACCTAGCGCTACCGTATCCTTCTTTGCACAAACAGGATCCATCCGATTTTTCGCAAATCCCGGACTCGGTCCCGCGTGTGTCGCACTTGCAATCTAAGGCGATAGCGTTATTCTAGTTTTCGCATTAATTTTAATGTTAATTCGTCGAATACGTACATGTACAGGTGGGATAATTGAAGTAACCGTCCTCGCAAACGTCGCACGTTCTTCCACCGTAATTATTCTTACACGTACAGTTACCGGAAACTACTTCGCAGATACCGTCGAGGGAACCCAAAGGATTGCATTCGCAAGCTGCAAGTTACGTATGTATGTAAATTCATCGTAAGAGTAATTGCGTACTATCCGAAACAAAACTGTCCATCCCTCGAATCTATTGATAGTACTATATTGCGGCCATCGAATTGTACAGAATATTACGAACCGCTAATGTAGGTTATCGGTTTAGATTTCAATGGGGGACATTTTATACGTCTTTATCCTCTAACGCTTCGATGAATAAAACAATTTCTTCTTAACTTTGAGCCGAGGGACGATTATCATTTTGCCGATATAAGTAATCGTAAAAATGTGAAAATGTCACTTACGCAAACATTCGGGAAAATTGTAGTAGCCTTCCGCGCAAAGGTTGCAATAATGGCCGGCATAATTTGGTTTGCAAGGGCAGGAGCCATCGATCGCTTCACAGTAATCTCCGTCCGTTCCTATGTGGTGACACTGGCAGGGTACGCAGTTTGGATAGCCATAGTATCCGTCGTTGCAACTGTCGCAATTAGGCGACCTGTATTCCTTGCGACACTCGCATTTGTTCGCAGCGTCCGTGCAATTCCCGGTCGAATAGAAGACGTCGCAATTGCAAGCTGTCGAGTAACATACATATTCGAAATTCGAACGAGCACTCGTGATTTTGATATTAATGTAAACCACGTCAATTTCACGAAACGAGTGCTGCTTACGTTGGCAGACGTCGGTAGCGTTGAGAGGCTTGTCCCGCGGTCTATAGAATCGTGACTTGCAACGATTGCAGTTGATCCCCTCTGTATTGTCCCGACAGTTCTTGCATACACCGCCACCTTCGTAGTTACCGTGAATATCCAGGGACAAGTGTTTCTCGTCGATTTCCGGGTCGTACTTGCATTCGTCGGAATGGCCGAAACAGTTGCACGCTGATCAAGTACAAATGTTCGAAGCTTTAAACGAGAAGGAACCGCTTCTTTTCTTTTAATCGTAGATATATTATACAATAGAAGAAAGGAATCGAAAACTTGTATTCATTGTTACTCTACAATTAACGGTTTAGCCAAAAATTTGTATTCTTAAAACGAAAAGAAAATTTGCGCAACGAAATTTGTTTTCGTTTTGTTCCGTAAAATTGAACCAAAAATTTTCTCGTGACTATTTTAATAAACCAGAGGGACAACAATTCCAGAAACAAATAGTCCTCACGTTCGCACGTAAACTTCTTGGCCGTCGTGGACTGTCGCCACTTCTTCTGCTCGAAGCCCTTGCAGCAAGTCGCGCACTGAGGCCCGCAAGTGTTGTGTTGACACCTGCAGAAAAGTTTCTTCGGCAACTTTGGATCCAGCACGTCGCACGTGTCCGCGTGTCCGTTGCACATGCACCTACCGCCGATGCTAATGTCTTTGATCGAGTAAAAATACTGGAACACGATCGAATAAATAAATTTGATCATTCGTTGCGAAGCTCGATCGATTTCCAGAGACACACACTTACTCTTCTGGTCACGGTTGGATCCTCCCTGACCAATGACATCAGATGTCCCAGCAGATTCTTCGTCCGCAAGAAACGAAAACGAACGTTCGTCGCTCTCGTCCACTCTTGCAAAAGCGTCGAGTTGAAGTAGTGCTTGGCGGAAGGACGGTTATTCAAAATTGAAATCGGTATTTCACCGCCTTCTAATGGGACAATCTGAGAATACTCGGTAGTGCAGATTACACTGTCGTCCCTGGTGATGGGTTTGTAGCTGTCCACGCCGAAGTAAGTCAAACAATCGTTGGCCGTGTCGGAGAAATATTGCCAAGGTGACCAGGTTTTGCCGTAGTCCTTCGATTTCTCGAGTACCCAGAGTCCGGGTCTAGGAGAATTCGCCATCTTCACGTAAACGTACGCCACGTGGAATTCCTAGGAAACAGATTCCAAGATTCCATTTCGTTCATTGGGTTTATCCCCCTTGTTCTCTGCGAGACAAGCTGAATCGGAAATAATTTTCTAGGAAAAGGATTCGATCGAAATGAAAGTTTTAAAAATTTGTTTACTCTTCCCTAAGATATTAGGCGGTGATTCGTTCGATTCCTCTCCTCTCGGAGTATCGAAATTTCGAAATGAATTTTCTAAGAAAAGGAAACAACGGTAGTTGTTTCGAGTGTTTGTCGTACAGAAAACGGTCCACGAAGGATTCGTTTTCCGGACTCTCGAGTACACAATGTGAGAGTGCGAGGCAAAAACCGAGGACTGAGAAACAGATGTGTCGGGTTCGAGGCTTTCGGGAACATTACGATCGTGCCTTCGTCCGAAATTCCCAGGACACATGGTCGAGAATGCACGAGAAAGAGAGCACGCCAATGCAGTACCGCGTAAACGTGTCCTTCTCGGAAACTGTTTAGCGAAAAGACAATAACCCCTGCGGCTGCAACGAGAATGTCTCGCATACAGCTTCCTAACTGTTATTCGCTGTTGTCGTTCGAGGAGTAAAATTTTCACGACAATAGTTATGCAAGATGTTCGGCGGTGAGCGATGTATCCAAGAAGCAAGAGATTTTACGTACTCCATTGAAACTCCATTTTTTCGAAAATTTCTTTTACCAACGATCTAAATTCTATCGAAATTCAACGTGTAATTGCAATAATTTATAACCAGAAATGCTATTTACTTGCATGTAATTAACCTTTCAAAGTTTACGAATGGACACTAAGTGAGCACGCAGACAAAATAGATGACACATTTTCAAAATCAATCCTTCGTTTTACAACACCCTTTCGACTAACTTCTATACGCGAATCATCATCTTATCATTTTTCACATTCATTGCGAGAAACAATGTATATTATCAATTCTTTATTTTTCCTTTTTCTTTTTTTTTTTTTTTTTTTCATTGGTTTTTAAATTGTTTCCGAACAAAATTTAAAATTGACGCCGTTAATCAATTTCGTTCGTTCCATATTTTCTCGGATAACCGTCATCTCGACAAAAACAGTAATTGCTTTCCGAATTGTGTCGAAACGAAATCAAAATCCGTGATTTTAATCACGTTAGAGTATCAGTTGGTAGAACAAAAATATCAGTTGATCCATATCTGTATCGTAAGTTGATTCGCGGTTGAACGAACGAAAAGAACATCTACGCATTGTACCGTTTACCGCGTTCCCCAAAACCCGTGTTTTCTATTGTCCTCCGGAAGCAATGCAAAGATAATTCTTTGCCGCGATGCAGGAAAACGCCTACCACGTGATAAAGCAATTCGTTACAGATAAAATACTTATTCCACAGGCTCATTGTTTCCTGCTGACGCCAATCCTCCGCTCTTCCCCTCTCCCCTGTATTCATTCCTCAAAAAATTTACTACCGGTTAAATAGAATTAACGATCACGTACGAAACATCGAATCGTGGTTCGCGATTTTCTTGACACTTACTTGTCCCAGATTGATCGTCAGATTCACCTCGTTGTACTTCATGCCTCTGGAGAGTGGTGGCGATTGCCACCAGGTCTCCATCCCATCGACCGCATACTCCGGTGGATGTGTCTTTTCCGGGTTATCCGGGTCGCAGTAATCGCATACCTGTGCGCACATATCAACGGTGTATTATATTTCACGTTTCTAGTGAATCATATCTACTATATTGAAGCGCAAGAGATCGAAACATCGATTTAAAAAAAGACGGGACTATGTCTCGAGCGAGGAGACATTGGTATTCGAAAAACTGAAACAAAGATTTCCCATTAATTTGGAACGATACATCCCTGGACGTTCGGTTCCTTCGATCTCGCTCAGAAAATCATACTGCGAGAAGAAAAATTTTAACGACAATTGGTAGAGAGTAGACACGTTTTAAAACAATTTACCACCTTATCGAAAATGTTGCGATTGCATATAAAACGAAAGAAACGCAAGAAGCTACGCCTTATATTCAACGTACACAATATGGTATTATACGGTATGTTATATTATCTAGTTTACAATCGTTTGGTTTAATCTCCACTGCGAATAGATCGTCGAAAGACCAAAGATCTTTATAATTTGAAAACATAAAAAGAAATTCTAGTAAAATACACGACACATAAGAATTGGGTTTCTTTTTTTTTCGAGGAGTCTTTATGGGACACTCTCTTGTCAGTTAGACCGTTCAGAATTTGAAAAGACAAGATGGTCAAGTGTTATCGAGAGGTCACCCTTATCAACCGCCCCTTATCGGCTCTCTCACTTCTAGTCTACATGGCATTTTCTTTCGTCCGTATAAATAGCTACACGTAACGCCGTACGAATGGTCATTGACAAGAGGATTTCTGGACTTTATAAATCGCCCTACAATGGCAATTCCATCGTGGGGAACGTTCGAGCAAACGTTAACATAATGTCAAATAGCAAAGAAAGTAGACCGCGATTAATGAGATACCGAGCAATCGTTCCAAGTATTCTGTGACTACGAAATCACTTCTCTAATTTATTATTTCCTGTTTTCTCAGGATAGCTGAAATCAACGATGCCCTACCGAGAAACACGGAACGATTAATAACGATAGAAACGATCGAGAAATAAAGCTCGGAATACTTTGAAAATTCGAATAGTCCAAAGTTTGAGCCGAATAAATTTCTTTAACTGATAGGTCGAGTAGTTAAAAAAAAGTTAACCTTCAAAAAGTATTCGTCTTGCATTTTTCAAGTGTCCCAACAGCCCTATCGAGAACAAACCCCTAGAGATACATTAGAAAAGTATCAAGAGTAATCGTAATGTAAAAGCACCTCGAAAATTTGACCAAAGGTAATGGCTCCCTTCGTGATAATACAACTCAAACTTATAATAATACAAGAAAAGTACGTTACGAAATGCAGTAAAACATAAAAATTCTACAATCTATTGAATAATCTTTACAATTTCAATGTTACGTCATATGTACGTTCAAGCTTTTAAATTTTACTTTGCAGATAATTTAATGTTTAACATTTTCCATTGATTGTGTTTGGATTATTGTTTACATTAATTATTGATTTCTCAACAATAGAAAGTACAGTCGTATAGAAAATGTCTAAGAATCTACGGTAAGAATCTTCTTAAGGTAATATCGATGCATCTTAGAAGCCGTTGACTTTGTTTTTCATTCGAACAGTTATTTAACATTTATCTTAAGAGAGTGTCGATCACTCTAGTTCGTCCTATATGTAGTTAACCTCACAGTCTCGAATCAAATTTTATCTGTATTTGGTCCTTCGAGTCCAAGAGTTTATCAATCTCGACACAACCGACTGCTTGCTCAACTACTTCCTCTTTCTTCTACACTACTATTGAAAATGTATTGGAATAGTAGAAAATAATTTCACAATTCGTTCTCAAATTTTAACGATTACCTATAAACGTCGAATAAGTATAAAATTGAATCGGATATTAGCTTCGCTAATTATCGTTTAGCGAAGCCTTCTTTTCGCGTGTCACTTTAATGGCTGTTAAATAGTATACGCGCACCAATATCTTACTCTTGGAATTGCGATAAGGGAAGATCGCGCTAATCGTTTATACGAACAAGCGTGAATGAAGTCATACGTAAAAGAACGTCTTTCATAAGTCGAAGCGAAGCATGCGTCGACCATTACTCTGTCATTGAAACATCAATTGTTTCTCAGTTTTATATAAAGCGAGAACATTTGTCTCGGTTTCGCAACAATCGTATCTAGAAACAATGAAATAAATAACTGCAACTTAACTGTACTCAAAATACTATTGTTCTATTAAAATACTGGAACTTTTCGAATTTCTTCTGTCACAAGCTACTCGCAAATGTTGAAGCAATTTCGGTCAATTAAACGGTTATATGTGTGTGTGTGTGTGTGTGTGAATCCCTATCTTATCGGTGTTTAATCAACTTCAAGTAAGCGGATAGGGTTTCTTATGTTACGTAGGCAAAATGAAAATTATCAAAGCAATCCAAGAGAATAATCTTTATCGAAAATTACCCCCACACGTTCACGTGTGGACGGTATGTCGGTAAGGAAGGATAGAGAACCTTGCAGGTCGCTCCCGGTTTATATTTCGAACCGCGTCTTTCTTTCAAAGACGTTTCAAAACCAGTCCGAAAGATATTTATCGATATGTTCAACGAACAATTGCAAACTTTGATAGTCGAATAAATAAATTTTGCCCCATAATTGGGAATTACGATCTTATTTTTCTCAAATCGTTCCTCAATGTATGTGCACGATTGTCCTCTCAAAAGCAATATTCTACCCGACTATACTTTACTTCGAGTTTACTGTTTTCGTCGGAACCATTTTTCAATCGGAACATTTGTGCCGCTTTCGCGTTTCAAGAACTTTAAGAACTTTATTAAACTTCCCATTAACCTGAAGTGTTCTTTGCTCGCGATACGAAAGAAACATGAATACAGCAAAGAAGAAACCAGGCACACAAACGATTCTGATACAAATGACGGAAGGGGCATGTTAAACTTCTCGAAGCATACTCGAGTGGTGCGTCAACTTAGTACCCTGGTGAATCGATCCCACAAAATTGTTTTCGACATTGATGCAATTAACGAGACCGATAGCGAAAGAATCGTACAACGAAATTACAGAAATATTCTCGATCAAGATATACAATAGGAAGAAAACATATAGTTAACTCATTGTGGCAGAATTTACAATTCATTGAATATCGTTGTTCGTGAAACTCTGCAGTTGTCGAATAATGTGTAATAAACGACCGTGGAAAATTTCAACGGAAATAAATGAGAAGTAGTGGGTCTCGTGTAGTTTTTCCAGTATTTCGTCATACTTTATAGATATTTCTTGTAAAAACTACAATACGATGAAAGGGTTACGCGTTACGGTGGCTGTATATATTTTCCGTCGACTAGACACATTCGACTGATCCAGTCAGTAATATTCGAACATAGGCATACCGACCTGACCCTGTATCAGGTTGATGTCTTCGTGCTGATCGGCGTTCGCGCCGACGAGCTTGCAGTAGAGTTCCGGGCCGGGGGTGTCGACGCCACACGTGGCCGACGCGATGATCTCCTTGCCCTCGGCGAGATTAAAATACGGCGGTGTTAGGATTTCGTTTCTCACCTCGTGGACCAGTAGACCGGCCAACGAAACTATCAGCAACCACCTCGCCATCCTGACAGTGGACAGATCAGGCCCGCCACTGTCGGCACCTCTCCTCCTTCGCCCTTAAGGACTTCGTGTCCTTCTAAGATCGCGGTAGCTACAAGATATTCTCTTCCTTCTCCTCTCTCACCCTTCTTTGTCCCTCTCACGGTCTTTTTCTCTCCTCGGGAGAACGCGGCGAGAGAGACGCGGATGCTGATGGTGCCCGAGCGGCTTCCCAGTGTAGACTGACAGCCCGGTGGTCATCGAGGACCGGCAGCCAGCAGAGGTAGAGGGGCAGTGAAGGTGACGAGCCTAGAAGGATGGTCCACACAATGTGTGGCACACACTTCGAAAACATATGCCATTCCGTACCCCTACCCATGTGCGCGTGCTTTCTGCCCAACAGAACCGACGAATCTATTGTCTTTCCTATCCGTCTTCTTCCCGCTGCGGAGCAGTAAAAATAAATAGAACAAAAAATGATAAAATTGGCATAAAAATTAAAGGAATATTTTATCATCGTATACGTACGTATATATACATATATATATATATATATATATATATATATATATATATATATATATATATATATATATATATATTAACATTTTCAGTCATCGGTGATCGATCAATGTTTTTCTTGTCGCGGTAAGTGTGAATCTTCGATAAATGTGTACTACGAATGCACTTTCAGCATTTTCTTTCGTCGTTCTTTTTTATATCGTATCGTAAACGGAAGTAGTACAGCGAATTAATAGGGACAGTTTTAATAGAACTAAATAGCAGTTGTTAAAATTAATTGAATAACCGACTATGTTTCGGAGCAAAAGATATTGGTCGCTCAAGGTCACCGAACGTTATCTTTACCATACTGTCCGATCGACTATCTTTGTTCTATCTTTAATCTCTTTGGTCAACGCTCATAGCGTTTCACTGACGCTTTTTCTTTCTTCAACGAAATGACGAATTCAAATTAAGATCATCATCTGCCTAATGTTCTTACTTTGTACGGTAAATGTTTAAACTGCGGATTAACCAAAACCGCGTAATTGTAACGGTTTATCTTCAGGCTTATCATTTGTTACGATTAAGGATCCTTGTTCAAAAACTATTTACACCGACTCCGTAACAATTTTTTCGCGATATTTAATATTCGTAAGAAGAAAAGCGATGCACGAAAAGGGTAATTGTTGATGATACAATCGCAACTTGTATTTCATCCCTAATGAAATTTTTATTACTCAACCGTAACGTCGCTTATGCGCAATTTCTTATTGCTTCTAAAACGACGTTTTTAATACAAACGTATATTCCAGCAAGTATTAAGATATATTAAGTATATTTTATGGCACAATTGCGTTTTTTTCTTTTTTTTCGTTAACAAGAATTAAAAGCGAGAAATTCAACAATGCGTGACTACAACTACATTATTTTCATAATCTAAAACTCTTCCCAAGTTCTTAATTCTGCTTCACTCGATGTCGTCTATAATAAATAGCGGAGAACATGATACTGGAGCTTAAAATTACCGATATAGTAAAATTTCCTAATAGCAGAATGTCCGCCGAATCCATCCATATCGTAAATATCCTTGCTACAAATGAAAATGAAAATTTGTTAAATTTTATGAAACAAATGCTTTTTTAGTATCAACGACTTACTTAGATTCGTGAAAGTAGAAATGAACCAAGTAATTGGTGACACTGTATCTGCGTTTTTAGCTCCCAAGATTGCTAGTAATTGTATGACCTTGCTCGATACGGTAATTGGTGTACAAGTCGGCTATAAATCGTAAAAAAGGATACAAACATTATTTTTACATATACATCAAAATAATCGTTCGACCATTTTTATTGCATTAATTAACTAACCATTAAAAGAGCAAGAACGCTTTTTGGAATTATTTGCAGTGCAAAGCAAGTACTTGTGGCAAAATAAAATATTGCCATTAAAATTGAGAATGTATTGATTTTTTTTAAGTATTTCAATACTAGAAAGATTAGAATATATTCTTGCAACAGAATAATAGGATACTCCAAATACGATATTAATGAGTAACCATTTGTATAGTTGTAAGTGGTTACCACAGTGTAGCTGTAACAAGCATAAATTATTACTAAAATTTATTTGCGAGTAACCATTTATTAGACGTTAAAAACGTATAAACGATATCAATTGAACATACCTTGTTAATTCTAATAAAAGACTCACTATTGAAATTTGATTTGCTGATTTGGCAGAAAATAAATATAGAATTTGTGGAATTTTTAATATAAAACACATACCTATTGTTATAAGGCTTAATACATCTGCCAATTGTTGGAGCAACATAATTATCGACTGTTAATTTCCTAGCTACAATACCTACAATTTCATTTTACAATATCGTTTAATTATTTTTATTCAATCTAATTAATAAACAATCTATTTTTATTAACAAATTATTCATTTTTCATGTAATAAGATTTCTATATTATTAACGTACACAAATTCTGAGACGCACGGTAATTACTTTAAAACAATATACAAAAAAGGCAACATTTTTAATTAATTTTACGTTTTTTTAATCACTTATGTAACTAATATATGTTATAATTGTAAAATCATAATTACATAAAGGTAATATATTTAATACAGATTTTGTAGTTCCTTCTTCGAAAATACTTTCTTTACGTTTGTGTGAGAAATGTCACATTTACTAATGTCAACGCATACGTGACTATCGACGCTACGTGTATAATTATTCACGTACACCCCAACCATTGTCAAGATTGTTTCACACTTGCGCAATCACAATTGCAGAAAACGCGCATATATAAATAATATATTAATATTCATATTGTTTGTGGAAAAAACGTTTTCACCCATCGATAAAACGACAGTCAGTGTTGGAATACTGCCGAATAGAACGTGACATCATCGGCATTCGGGTTACTTCGGGTTAGTTCGAGTTTCCAGATGATTGGAGTTCCTTAGCAACCGACATAAACGTATCGTACACATAACATAACCATATCTCCTTTGACGCGTTAAAAATATGGTAAGGGGGTATAAGAAAGATAAAAATGAATTGAGATACACGTGATATTAATTTATAACAAATGCGAGTAATAGGATCAGAAATGAGGAAACGAGAAGTGTAGCTTATTGGGATAAAAGTGCAAGTAAATCTGAAAGATCTTGAGGCAGCGTCAAAATTTACACTAGTTAGAAGCTGCTCACAGGTAATTTGATAGTTAATGATTTGGAACAGAAAAGATATGTCGGCTGTAGTGCTACGAGATTCAAGAGATTTCAGGTTCAGCATGCTCGTAACTTAACTATAGTCGTGATAAGCGACATTTATAGGTATATTATGTTTATAGAATGCAAATCTGAAGAATCTATGTTGCACTCTCTTAATTAATTGTTTGAACACAGTTTGTTCGGGTGAACAAATAACAGAAGCATATTCAAATCGTGGTCTAGAGAGTGCAATATAGTAATCTAATACCGAAGACGTTGTTAAAATCAAAGCCGAACCGTTTTATAAAACCAAGCTGCTTATTAGACTACGTTTTCATACATTTGGAAAAATATTACATTCTAGTGGCTTATTAAAAATTAACCAAAATGGACAGGATAAAATAAATTTACAATGTTTGAAAAATATATTTTTATCCAATCTATCTTTCCTTGCAACAAAATACTTTTTGCCCTCATTGCATTTGGCTTTATAGATATTAAGCATACATCATGTGATAACTGACGGTAACGCAATTTTTAGGTACAAGGGAATTTGTGCCACTTGACAGGGGCTGCCTATTAATTTGAGAATTTATTACAATTAGATCATAATTGTTCTTTCTAATTGAAGTAACGAGTCCAACGAAAATATTCAACATAACCTAATAAAATATATAAATCTATTTGTCAAAAAATGCTATTTTAAATTGTATTCGTGTGAAAATTTTTTACTTGATCCCTCGCTCATACTATAATTGAGAATTCAAAAACAATAACAATACAAAAATAATAATAATAAAAAATAAATGTCCTCAATGATTACTGTTTACTTGCTCCAAAATACAAAAGCTCACACATATTTACTTTTTTATTCGAATTCTCTATGAAAAATGGTGTTATGCGGCGTTAAACGGACGCCGAGCGCCGTTGCTAAGGCCCTACCCACTACTAGTAGTTTCTACTGGTCACGTGATCCGAACGCTGGGATGTCACTCTGTACCCGGCACTATCCCAAAAATATCGGCGGCAGTATCCAAAATCCCAACACTGCGATGGATACACGTTTACCCGCGTTTAGTAAATCTTTGTTTAGGGACTTTCTTCAAGACCTGCATGGCACGTGATCAAAAATGATCAGTGATGAAACGTAGCAAATAGAGGTTTATCTACTGAATAAAAGTCTTATTTAAATAATCATCGAAATAAAATATTATTTACTTGTCACAACATCGACACATTGTAGATGAAAAAACGTAATGTATTAGATTTGTATTTGATGTATTATGATTGCCGTCTTGTATAAATATGGATGCATTTATGGAAGGATTAAAATTAAGTTTAAGAGCGTAAAGAAAATGAAAAAACAAGGAAATTGTCTTTCCTCCATTAAACATAGGCTACTTCGTTTTGTTTCGTACAAGGCGGGTCGACCTATGGCTAGGAGTGATCATGACTACGCACAACCCTTGCAGTATTTCATCATGCTTATTCTCGAGGGCAAGGGAGTGATAAGCGACCCATGTTTTCTATATAAAATTGTAAATCGTTAAATGAACAATCTAATCGCCATTAAGCTTATCAAATTTAATGTTCCACTGTGTTCTGTAAGATCTCCTTCTCTTTTCAGAGAGATCTTCTCTTTTCAGATCGCACCAAACTCTTCTAGATTCTTTCACACTGATCCGTTGAACATAATAGTTCACCTTGCCAATAGCCTCAATGACAAGGTCGATTTCTGTGCGAGAAATGTAAATGTAATTAAATCCAATATTTATAAAATACTAAATAACTTGCACGAATAATTGGCACCCAAATTGTATTTATGTAAGTTTGTGAGCGACAATTACTAATGTAGTTAATATGCTTTTTATAATTTATATGTATTTTTATTGATATATAAAGAGCTTCAGGCTCATATATGAATTTATTAAAATTAAAATAATGTTTGAAATTTGATAATTGTTTAAATAAAATAAAAAGAATATAGAATTTATACCAATACATTCTTAATACAATTATTTATAACATTTAAGTACATACATTCTTTATACTAAGTTGTGTAAAGACTCGGTAGGTTTTCATTAACGGGTACGAATGTGAACATTAATCTTTAAAACTGATAATTCAAAACAGAATTATTTACAAGTTTTCATTAATTACAAAAATTCGATAATTCCAAAAATAATTTCGTTTACCAATTTACATAAAACATTTTTATTTTACATTACGAAATTATAACATTTTAGTTACGAGTTTTGATCATTCAAGATCGAACGGACTAAGAGCGCGTGTAACATCGTTTCGAATTGTGTAACCACATTGGTGGCTGCAGTTTCTCCTTTTGTGAAATACATCGTCGATCCCGGAAAGTACTCGAATGGAACTCTTCCTCAGCATGACAGACGGAATGTGGGAACGGAACTGACATGGAGTAAACTGTAACATGAAGGATTCGCGTTCTGTCTTTTAAATATCGATTTGTCTGTTGAGCGGACGTTATGTGACAACGATGAACGGTTTTTTCACACACCGCTCCATTGAAGAGAATTTCGTAAATGCAATCGAGCTACAAGTAACCTAGCATAAGTACGTAAATTCAATTTTTCACTTTCGAAACGTCAAACGTAGTTCACTACTATCTACGACGCAAATATCAACCTTGCCGGGATGTTAAAGTGTTCGCTGTACGGTGTGTACTTTGAATCAAGATATTCCGAAAATTTTTCATGATAGACTGTTAAAAGATGAATCATATATAGGAATATCTCGATTTTCGTTTGAACTGTGCCAACGTGGGTTTAAATTCACTCGTGAAGCGATTTCAAGGCATTATTTTAGCATGTCATATATCTTTTGACAGTGCCAAATACTTCCCGTAGAAATATCTTTTTCTTCCGTTCTTTCATATCTTGCGTGTACTCGTATGATTTTTGCTTTGCAAAAGTAACATTACACGGTTCGCAATCGGAGGTTAAATATTTGAAATTCGTAAAACGTAGTGTATACGTTTCAAAGAAAGACTTTTTTCATTTCGATTTAAGTAGTGTCATATCTTTAGACGATGATTTGTGAATTGGTCAAAATAGTTATTTTTAAATTTTAGAAATTTCTTTAAGTTTAGAATATTTTATTACACAGATCTAATCTTTTAAGATTTTGTCGACATAAATGTTCTTTAAATGTATTTCCAGTTTCTTATTCACAATGGACCATGCTAAAAGTACAAGCATGTATGTAAACATGAAGATCATGAGACATTTGCGTGTAGCTCGTAATTGTTATTTTCAGGTAAGCATCTTTGACCAATCCAAGAACTGAAGTTACAAATACTTTTTAAAATTGAAGATCGATTATATAATAATCGAAGATCAATTAAAAATCAAATGTCTAATGTGAAATTTTATTATGATATTGTAGGTAACGATGTGGAACTTCCAAAAATTTTGGTTACTATAAATATTTTAGCAAACAAATAAATCACAAGCATTGAGATGGACTCTCCACCGTCATGTTCGCTAAGCGCTACTGGACCTCTCAGTGATCTTGGTAGCAGTGGAATTGGAGGGTCCATTTCTAGTGATTCTGTAAGAGCGCATCTTGCAATCGAGGTATAATTTCTCATGATGCATTATTAATATTTGGATAAGGTATTAAGAATATATCAAGTATCTTGAGCTGGATGAATACTTTATTTATTTTTAGATGCAAGAAAGCGATATAGAGAGTAAATCTTTATCACAAGATTCTTTTGATTATTCGGATGGTATGTGTGGTGAAAATTTTAATACATTAAAAAAAGGACCAGGTTGGGCTGATGCCGATGGAAAACTAGAAGTTGAAGTGGTTGACGTAGCTATTAAACCTCCACCAGAGTTTCAAGATAGTCCTTCTCCTCCTAACTCAGAATCTTCATCTGCACCGATTCTTAGCTATGCACGATTAATGAGACAGAAAGTTCCACAATTAATAGACGATTATGCTGAAAATTTAGTACAGTCAACAATTGAAGAAGCATTAATAATATCTTGTAGGATATCATGGCCAGAAGGAAGAATAGCACCTGCAACGAACCGTGTACCAGTGTTAACTCGTAACATGCACAATCCGAAACGATTTTGGGCAACAGACCTGTTGACTCCTTCATCGTGTCAAGGCGCTACCACACTGATTACTCCATACAACACTTTGAATCGTCCGAATTCACGATGTTCTTTAGCGTCTTCCCGCTTGTCCAGTTCTCATAATTCAATAAATACCTCAGGACTGAGTCATAAAGCAGATGACAGCAGTTTCATAACTTCTGCTATGTCGCACGACGTTTTAACAACCAGCGAGATTAGCGATATGTACAATGTGCCCTTTGACTCTGACATCTATACTGTACCAATAGATGTTGTTAGACCTTTGCATGATCTTAGAATACCGCAAAGGCCAAAACGTCATAGACATCATCGTAAGAGAAGACGAAATGTATCTGCCAGTTCTCAGAGTGAATTAGAAGCCCACATTCAACAAGCAAGGCATTACTGCGGAAAACCTCGTGCTATTACTCATGTTATTAAATCTCAGAGACTGCTATCTGATGTATGCTGCAATGATAGCGGGAATGGAAAACGTCACAGTGTTCCAGGGACATCGGGCCGACATGGAACTCGAACGTCGAATGGTCACATGCATAATATTGGGGAACCAATTCATATGACATTACACGAAGTGCGTCAATATTTGCAAACATTATACTCAAGCTCCAGTGATTCTAGTGAAAATAAACTTAAACGCGATAATAAGGCTCCAATAAGTCACACACCTATACACCTTGCAATGCCGAAAGGTATTAGTGTAAATAATAACAATAGGTATAGTAACCCGCATACAGACTCGTCGACGGATATTCCAATTTCAAACAAAAATAGCAATGGACTGATTCACAATAACAATAATAATAATAATAATAACAATAATAATAATGGTAACGTTAAGAAACATAAAAAGAATACGTTTGTTAGTATTAAACACAAAAAAGTAAAAGAAGAACCACACAAGGAGAAGGTTGATTCTGAAAGGGAGAAGATCAAGAAAAGTCAACGAAATTTCTCGCTGAATCTGAAGCAAACGCTTTGTAATATCTTTAGATTTAGGCGTTTGGGTTCTCCGGACCACTTTGTAGAAAAGAGAAATAGCATTGTACAGGGTGAAATTGTAGAAGAGGAAGAAGGCGTTGATTCTGACCAACATGCTAATAATAATAACACTACCTCAGAGGTAGATTCCTCTGTGCAAAAGCTACCTTTTTTTAAGCGTGCATTACCACCGTTGCCGAAAAGCAATGGACACGTAGGCGTGGAACAAGCGGAGGACGCACTTACAACGATGGTATCTAAATGCGAAAGTCCAACTTCTATACAACAAATACCTGCACCTACTCCAAAAGTTGAAGAAGAATCAACAGAGGATACCAGCATGGATTTTGCTGCTAGCATTGAGAAAGTGAAAGATGTATGTATTTTAAATTTCTATAGAATACTAACAAGCATTTGGAATCAAAATAACTGCAATTAATGAATTATTTAACATAGTATGGATGGTATTGGGGCCCAATATCCGGTGAAGCTGCAGAGAAGATATTATCCAACGAACCGGATGGGTCATTCATCGTGCGAGATAGTAGCGACGACCATTATATTTTCTCCTTATCGTTTAGACTTAACAGTTGTGTACGTCACGTGAGAATAGAGCATGATCAGGGTAAGTTTTACGCTTTTCTCAATGGAATGTTCATACATACATATGTATCTATTTTTTTTTTTTTTAACGTACATTTTGTATATTGCGGATACAGGTAATTTCAGCTTTGGAAGTTGCACAAAATTCAAGTCCCATACAATTGTAGATTTCATTGAAAACGCAGTAGAACATTCGCGTAGTGGACGATACCTGTTTTTTCTTCATCGCCGACCAGTGTTAGGTCCGATGCGTGTACAACTTCTCCATCCAGTATCGAGATTCAAACAGGTTCAGAGCTTACAGCACACGTGCAGATTTGTTATTTTGAAGATGGTACGCAGGGATCTTATTCCAACTCTACCTCTGCCTCGGCGGCTCATCGATTACCTGAGTACGCCGCATTATTACAGTGAGCAATTAGCTGAACAAGATGACAGAGCCGAATCTCCTGTTAGTTCTTCGACTGGTGAATTAGAGAAGATTTGTTTCACACCGCAAGGCCTATCGTGAGGTACAAATGCATAATCTTTCGTTCTTCATGTTTGTAAAATACTTGCCAAATGTTTAAATGTTGAGTTATATATGATTTAGGATATAAGCGTTTAGAAAATTTTATTTCATATGATTCTGTTAAACAGTATCATAATGAAATATAAAAATAGCTGGTTCTCCCATGCATTTAAATGTTGATTTAAAATTTAAATATAATATTTATCATTTTTTCGAAAAGAAGGGTAATCCGTTCCACGCAGCTCGTATGTAGAATTATAAATGATGTAGTTACTTGCTAAACGTGCTAAAAGAAAAGAAATATAAAACGAAACGTAAAATTCGTTGAAAAATAATTTTCAGTCAGAATTCGCGTTCGCGTACTTCCATTAAAGATGCACAGATAAATTACTATTTGATTTTATATTTTATTTGATTACATTAAAATTATTTCAAAAGTATTCGTAGAGTAATTCTAACGAATTCTACTTATTCTTACATTTAACTTAAGTTCCTGGTTATTGTTTTAAAATAACATTCAAATTTCATATGATGCGATAAACATATAATATTTGTATCTAATGATACAAAGCAGTGATCGAGTAACTCCTTCTTGGGTGCCATATATCTTACACCGCTATTTTACATCAGATATTAAAATCATAAATACTTTCTCTGTCATTTAGTTTTTGTTAACGTCATCTATTTGCTGGAGATTATTCAATTACGTATTACATTGATTAATATAAGATTCTAAAATATGCATTTTAATATATCTAAAAGACTATAAATATAGTCAGTCTATATCTTACATACAATGTTCCATTTCATTGGATGATGAATACAAAGTCAATGAATCATTTCTGAACATTGATGCATGTACAAGCAATTATGGAAAAAGGCAGTAGGCTAACGTTACATTAAAGTATATTCTGGCATATTGTATAAAAAATCAGTTATTGTGTCTATCAACTGTAGGATGTTTCAATATTAATCAGTTTAACAAGTTGTTGTATCACGTTTTAAGTTTAGACGTAGCTGCCACAGACTGATTAACTTAGAAGAAATATTCAACGAACTAATGGAATCATAATGCTGTATAAGTATATTCATTCAAGCATCAATCGTATTTCCTCACAAATTATTATGGTTAATTGCTTTTAAGGATAATCTTTGGATGGAATTTAGTTTCATTTCATTATATTTCTTTATAATGTAGATATATTTATCTGTACATAACTTTATTTGATAGCATAATATTGAATCACCAAGAAGTGATGAATTTTTGTCATATTAACTATGTGTATTTTGTGATTTTTTTTTTCAATCTTTTAAGTATAATTAATGTTATAATGTGCAATTTTCTTGAACGTATCGCACGTTTTTTCGTTCTTAATAGCCAATTTTAAAATAAGATTTAATGATATTTACCTTGAAAGGTAAACAATTCTGTGTTAAAACTGATTAGCGACTGGTGCTATATAAAATTATAAATTATGGAATTTTGATTCCTTAAATTATGCAGTTGAATCAAGGTAATCGAAGTCACTGTTTATTCTTGTGCTCAGATAAACTTAACAAGATAACATCGTGCAATGCACTTAATCGAATTTAGTTATATTATTATTAATTTTATATAATTAGTTTTATTTTAAGTATATATATGATTTTTACCATTCGGGCAAGATTCCGATAAACTTTAATTCTCGGGTTGTATTTTATTTGCAATCGTCGTATACATTTTAGCTTATAACTTACTACTAAGAATTAATATAAGTTAAATGAAAAAGTTTTCAAACAATTCACAATTTCGAGTAACTAAACGGAAAAGTAGAAAGGAGCTTCAGATAAAATTTAATGAATTGTAATGATATATATTTTTATTTCTGTCCCTTTTCCGAAGAAGTGTATAATCTCATCTTCAGAAATAGAGACATTACTTTGATAAATTTGTATTCTTTAATGTTATATGGAGCTCATATTACAGAGCACTGATATAAGGATAGATTTTTCAAGGAAGAAGAAAGTTTTTATACAAATGTGTACTGACTGTTATTAGACACATTAATTAACAGACTGTTAATTCATTTCATCCTTAAGTTGCTTTTCCTGTGCAGCTTCATAAATCATGGAATAGCGAGGGCCACATATACATATTGCTCAGAACCTTTTGTTTGCACTTTCGTGAACGTTGCAGTACTACACAAACAAATTTTATACTCAATATTCACGTGGTAGATTTTGCAATACAATTACTATTACCAGATTGTCTGAAAAGACTAAGTCTAAGAATGAATCTAAACATATGTGAAGCATGTGCGTATAATTAATGGTTAAAGGCACCATGATACCTCAGCCGCAGAGGGAGGTATATAGAGCAGAATTAGTACCATTTTATAACAAATATATTTTACATTAATTATAAGTTGCACATACGTATTCTTGTGGAGAAATTAGCATTATTGAAAAACATTGATGCTTTATTTAATTATATTTTACTATAATTAACATCAACAACAACAAAAACCAAGGATTCTGTGCCAAGCATTTTTGAATAACTAATGTGTTTCAAAAATAAACGTTTCTTTTATATTATTATAGATGAAGAAGTGTACCATTGAATAATTTTGTATTTTTATGATGCTTTCTGAGTGAAAACATGCAGAAAGTATTGAATTGAATGTACACTTCTTACACTGAAATGTTCTAATATTACAAATTCATAAAAGCTTGTAATTAAATTCTACATTTTTCATTCCTTTTTTATTTTTTTTTTTTTTTTTTTTTCAAGGAAAGAAACTAATAATGATCTGGGTTATAAACATTTTTAAAAGTATTGGTCTAAATAGAACAACCTTTAAATGTGGTTGTGAAAATGTACAATTCAATCAAATTTTTAATGAAAAGACTATCAGAATCTATCTTTTACAAAAGATCCACTTGGCATAGAGTAATATGTATTTGTGTATACCAAAGTTTACAGTTGTATTGAAAGTATAACATTGATCTGTATTTCCTTATTAATTCTTTAAAACTCTTTAGCATGTTTGTTAATTACATAAATATGCATGATATCAGACGCTAATGTTATCTAGTGTATCAATTTTATTAAATTATGTAAAAATAATTAAGTAAGGCAAAAAGCGATACTTGAACAAAAATAAGAAACTTAGATTTCTGAGACATGTACAATGTTGTACTTTGACTATAATATATTGGTACATTGATCTTTATTATCGTTTGTTATATATAATTGACAAGTGCTAGTCATAAACATTGCATTTTAAGTTGGACTTCAGTATTGTTTACTAATAAATATCAATTTACTTCTGAATACTTGCATTTATTTTTTATCTCTTTCAAAAATATGATCCAGACATAATCTTAATTGATTATAAGTAAGTTCTACAAATATGTTAGCTTTTTATTATTTATTTTATTTTAATAACGGCTAATAATTACACCTTCGATTATAATTTTATAATGTATTTATTTTAGATTAATTATAGTTTATCACCAAGTTCGATAATTATTACAGTGAAGGTTGCACGATAATAAGAAACCTACTATAAAAACATTTAATTTTGTAAATACATGAGGTAACAAAAAATCAGCTTTCAAATGTGCATAACAAGGGTGTGACAAGTTTTTCATTACAATTTTAACAAGTTAAGGTGTATGGGATTATAAAGAAAGTGAAGCCTGATTAATGTAACACCTATATTGTTTGATGTTAGAGGAAAAATCTTACAAGTTCCAAGTTTTATAAAATTAGGTTAATATAAAATCTTGTAATAATTTTATGTTTAATATCATTTTATTTCTGAAATCGAGTTCCATGTAATTTATAACAGTGAATATAATTTTATTAAGACTTTTAAATGTTTAAACACCATCTGATCTGAAAAATATCTATTCATCTAAAAGTTACTTTAGATTCATTTTTTGTAATTTAAAAATAATAGGATTTAATGACAAATTTTCAGAATGGAGTACTTAGAATTTTCATAATTGCAATCCAGATTGTTTTACATTCAGGAGCACAAGAAGAAAATCTTGTTTCTAATTAATTTATTTCAGTAAAAGATACTCTAAGTGTAATGCATATGTGTAATGCAAATGCATATGTATTTGATTACTCATGTTTGTACTACGATGTTGAAAATAAAATACATTTTTTGAAATTAATATCCTTAGCTATGTTTTATTTTAATGCGGTGTATTTGCTATTATTACATATAATTTGTGAAATATGTACTTGCAATCACATAATGTTACATTTGAATAAAATTTTATTATTTTAAATGCAATATATATTTTGTATCAAATTATACGACATTTTAATTATAGTTCTGATTTTAATTAAACATTTAACATTGCAATTTAACCTGGAATACCAAGAGTTTTTCTAACTAGTTTTTGAGCAATTCTTTCAAATTCGGTGCGGTCCTCTCTCCACATTTTAGCAGCATCAACATTTGCTCCGCTTTCATCATTTGGTTCTGCTAACATACTTACCACGCTTAGCAATATTTTTTCTACACTTTGAACTGGACTCCATCTTTCTGCACTACTTTCATAACCCATAGGATCATCACCAGGTGCGTGTAATATACTTATACACACTCTTCCATCTGCATAAACTGAATTAAAAATTAAATTATTGTGAGTTTTTTATAATCTATTTTAATAAAATGTAACAATTCGAATGTTCAATTAAAAAAATCTTACTATTTGGATGAAACATCTCACAGGTAAATTGCATCTTTGGCGGACTTAGTGGATAGTCTGATGGAAATATTAATTTTGCTGGAAATACACCACCTTCAAAGCAAGTCCCTTCTGGTCCACTGCAAATTAATATCGAATATATACAAAGAATGAAAAGAAATGAAATCTTGTTATATTGAACATATGTTACAGAGTATGTGTATATCGTTTGAATGACATTTACAAACGTAAGACCTTCAACACGAAATAGGATTATAAAACGGATAAATAAAAAGTAATATTAGTCATACTCTTATAGACAGAAAGGAAGCTAGACTTACAATTGAAATACTTACGTGATTAAAGCTTCCCATTCAAAGAAGTTCTCCTCGTTTATGGGACCAGCAACAATGCCTTCGGGCGGATTTAAGGTTAGCTCTGTAAGTTACGCGTACCTGTTACATTATCATTCGAAATCGAACGGAGAGAAAAGCAAGGAAAAAGAAATTTTGATGCGAAGCTTTTAGTGGAATGCGAAGGTGCAAAACTAAAATCTGATTCTCACGTTTGTATTCTGCCATTAATCGTCTTAACGCAGAACCCGCCATTGTTTTGGTCATGGGGGTTAACCAGAGTTAATAACAAGAATTGGTTAAGACGTCAAAAGATAAACGTTAAGGTAGGTATAAATTAGTTGTAATGCGACACCTAAAGCTGGGTCTACACCGAAAATAGAAGCGATATCAAATATGTAAAACTATGCTTTAGAGTAATTCCATAAGAAAAGGTCATCGATGTATTCGTGATATTTATTTTCGATTATTACGTGAAACTAAATAGAAACTAACACAGTTCCATACAATTTTGTATGAATCGTGGTCAAGCTGAACTAACTTAAACAAATGTCGATTCGCCGTTTCAAATGGCAACAGAGGAGCATAAATATTTAGCAAATATTATAAAATCCACACATGCCACGTTACGAGAAGATGCTCAGAATTACGGTCCTGAGATCGCGTGGAAGCTACACGTAACTCGGAAAGATGTTTTGCAGGTTTATTTCTTATTTAAAATGAATTATTTATAAACTTGTGCTTATATTGTATCTTGATCTTGTTTATTTGTGTTTTAGAAATATGCTTCTTCTATGCAAAAATTAGCAACTACATATTGGACAGAAAGTAATTTAAACTCAAAAAATGTGATTCTATGTAGAGTGGAATGGATTATATCTCAATGCAAGGAATATTTTTTAAATGGTGGAAGACAGGAATACAATCGAAGAGAAGATGATATTCGAAGAAAAATGAGTATAAATTGTGTAGAAGCTGAATTTTCTATAAATTCAAATGTTAGAAATGAAGAAATGTTAATGTCAGAACATTTTGATGATACTCTCCGAAAATCAATTAGAAAAATAATATTACTAGATGTAGGAAGCTGTTATAATCCTTTTGAGAATTTAAATATGTTTGAAGTAACTGCAATAGATTTAAATGGTATACCGGACAAAGTTTTATGTTGTGATTTTTTAAATGTTCAAATTGGAAAAGAAAAGATATTTTCTAATAATAAGCAACAAATTTTGCAGTTAGCAGAAAATTCGTACGATGTAGTTGTATTTTCTTTATTTTTAGAATATCTACCATGTCCTAAACAAAGATATATTTGTTGTAAAAAAGCATATGATCTGTTACAATTTTGTGGTATACTTTTTATCATAAGTCCCGATTCAAAGCATATCAATGCAAATGCTAAGTTTATAAAGTCATGGAGGTATGTGTTAAGTAAATTAGGATTTATGAGAATAAAATATGAAAAGTTGCGACATATACATTGTATGATATTTAGAAAATGTGCATTCAAACATGTTGCGCTAAGATGGGCGAATTTACAAACGTTATCCGAGAATGATATTCTTTATCAAACTTGTAACGCTATTTATATTCCACAAGATTTTCGAAATGTGTCCAGCGAAGTTAAACAAGATGAAAAAAAAGAATATAATGCGGACGAGAAGACTTCTATGTTCAATGAATTGCCTTTTAACGGCACATAGCGCTAGAAAAAAAATTGTCAATTTTGTGACAAAACATAGATTTTGTAAAATTTCTATAAATCAATTATAAATTTTGTACAACCCTTGATCATAGAATTTATAACTCGAATAAATACATGGATTATCTAAATATTTTTGTAGTAATTTCCGTTTTATTATTATTAAAATTTATCGTGTAAATTTTATCGGATGAAACGTTACTAGCATTGTAACGACACCATTTTGTTACTATATGTTACTATATGTAAAAACATTCATATATTTTCTGTGGTTTAAATCTTGTATGTATGTAATTCATTTGTCTGCCATTTTGAGTGTTCCTTTCTTACTTCTTTCCGTTGATGGTGCACGTGGTGAGTTAGTTTCTGCTACTTATCTTATTTCTATATTATATTCTTCATTTTTTATATTTCGTATAATTATAAGTAATAACTATAAATAAATAATTTTGTCAAAATTCATAAAAGAATTTAATAATATTGTTTGAAAATGTTTTATTTTGCTCAATGAAATATATAGGTTAGTTTTGTAGTTGCCAAATTTTGTAGATACGCGTTAGCACAGATGAGACCTTTTCAATGAATAAAGTAATGTATGAATGAATAATTGTTTCAGACTATTCAAGATGTCGTCCCACTTGAATTGGATGATTATTCGCAATAACAATGCTTTTCTTATGAAAAGACGTAATATTAATAAACCATTCTCCACGGTATGTACCTTGTTTCGCAGATAGTATTTATAGATTTTGTGTTGCTTTATTTGGAATTAGTAAATTTAACAGTATTTATATATTGAAGAGCAATACAAAATTTCAGGAGCCAAATAATTTGACCAACCTTAGTAGCTATCGTTACTCTGGTTTAATTCATAGAAAAAGTGTCGGAGTTGTTGATACACCTGACAAAAAAGGATTTACAGTTGTTTACAAAAAAGCAAAATCAGTTAATAAACCTGCAAAAGCAACTGTTCGACGTATAATGAAAGCTGGAGCTCGTCGTTCTTTATATAAACTCAAAAGATTGCTTACAAAGAACAAATATCGTGTTGACCTGACTAAAGTAAATCAATTTATGAAGAATTAATAATTACTATTTTTCAAAAGGTTTTTATCATTAATTGTAATGTTTCTAGGTTGCTCTACGTCGTGCCAGTGCTGTATTGCGTTCCCAAAAGCCTTTACCTGCTAAGAAAACTCGTACAACCAAAAAGGCTGATTAATTTGTGTACATTAATAAACATACGTTTTAATGTAAGCTTATAAACACGATATGCTGCAAAGAAGACTTGTTTAGCTCTAATATATTGAAAAACAAGTTTAGAAATTTGAAAATAGTAGATGCGACATGTCTTCTTTGTAGTTATGTCCAGTATAATTATTTCAACAATACCATTATAAAAATAGATCATTATAAATACATATGAAAGGTGAGTTATTTGATGTATGCGTTCTTGTTTTAACACGTTTGGATTATTTTTATTTATTATTTTAATTACAGATTTAAAGAAACATCCAATGCGAAGTTCTTTTTCAACCCTCGCACTACTGAAGTATGGAGGTCTGTGCCAGAGCCACTTCTGACCCACACTGATATTTCACTCATATTTATTCACAGTTTTCACTCATACTCTTCACGCTCGATGCTATATTAACACAGTGATTCTCGCCGGAGTTCCTAGTAGATTTATAATCGTGGTTGGTGGTCCATGTTTTCTAGCATATTAATTTCGGTTTCAGAACCTTTTAGTCTGTAGCAGGTTTCATCAAAGAAATGTTTCGCCGGGAGAAATTACACATAGAGGAACACACACAACTGTTGCTGTTGCACAAGTGGTTCGTTGGTCACAGCGAGATTCGATCAGTGTGTGCGTATTCCGAGGCAGCGGGTGAAAAGTGTCTTCGGTACCGTATACGAAGGGTTAATGCAGGTGAATTGTATGAAATTATGTAATAAAACTTAATAACTATGTTTACTTTAGATCTATTCTATTAAGAATCTATTCATTATGTATTTGATGTTAACTCAAACTATTAGATTAATGATTACCATAATTATTTATTATTATTTATTATGCTATGATTTTTTATGATGAATTTTACAACCACCAAGATCTATGAACGCTGTGATTAGCCATAGTATTTGCTAACTGAAAGGAACTCTTACAAAAGATTATATAAAGGAACTGATACGTGATTGTTAATGAAATAAAATTGTTTCAGGCTCGTGTCCGTATTAATACTCTCAGGAAGGATATAACAAGAATGTGTGAGTACAGTTGTAGTCATATTTGTCTGTTTGCTTTTACTGATTTTTCTGATGAGATATTTAACCACCAAGATCTATGAACGCTGTGATTAGTCATAGTATTTGCTAACTGAAACGAACTTTTACGAAAGAGTATATAAAGGAACTGATACGTGATTGTTAATGAAATAAAACTGTTTCAGGCTCGTGTCCGTATGAATACTCTCAGGAAGAATATAACAAGAATGTGTGAGTACAGTTGTAGTCATATTTATCTGCTTTTTTTTTACTGATTCTTCTGATGAGATATTTAATCACCAAGATCTATGAACGCTGTGATTAGACATAGTATTTGCTAACTGAAACGAACTTTTACGAAAGAGTATATAAAGGAACTGATACGTGATTGTTAATGAAATAAAACTGTTTCAGGCTCGTGTCCGTATGAATACTCTCAGGAAGAATATAACAAGAATGTGTGAGTACAGTTGTAGTCATATTTGTCTGTTTGCTTTTACTGATTTTTCTGATGAGATATTTAACCACCAAGATCTATGAACGCTGTGATTAGTCATAGTATTTGCTAACTGAAACGAACTCTTACGAAAGACTATTTAAAGGAGATGACGTGCGATTATTAACGAAGAAAACTTCTTTCAGGTTTCTAGGTTATTGAGAGGGATTTCTTAAAAAAGTGTAAGTTTAGAAGCGATCACATTTGTTTGATGGACGTGCTTAATTGTTTTTATGATGAAATTTTTAATCGCCAAAATTTATGAATGCCATGATTTTAAATTTGCTACTACTGAGAATGACGCATTTAGTTTATAATTTAATTTAAAGGAGAATAGTATTTTAGAAATCTGTTAATGTTGCAGGTATTGATCTTCAAGGATTTTGGAATGTCATCGTATCAACATACTACCTGTTTGAATTTAAATAAACCTCAGTTATCTTCATTTCATGTAATAAATTATAATAAAACATTTCTTTTATATAAAAATATGAAAGTATTAACATATTCCTATTGTTGTTTCTCAATTGTAATTTAGTATAATGAATATAAGAAAACGTTCTTTGATTGTACGGTTAGTTGTGTAGTCGTGTCGTAGTTGTCCAAAAATTAATATTCATGATTATTATAGAGTAAATACTGCGGTAAAATACCCTTGATTGGTACCTTACATGTTACTTTCATGCCTTTCTAATTCGTTAATGTATGGCAATATGGCGAAACTATTCGTGTTTATGCTATTAAGTATTCGTTCGTAACTCAATAATACCTTTTAATATTTTACGACAGCAGAAGATTAAAAATATGACGAAACACGTTTACGAATTACTAATATCATTCGTGTCAGTTCTGTTCATATTTGTTGCCTCGCATCTTTCTAGAAGCGGTCAAGATTGAAACGCGTCGGAATGAAAATTGAAGACTCGTTCCAAACAAACATCTTTTACCTTTTCGGATTGTAGATTTGCGCAATTAGTGTGTACTGCTAGAGATTACACATTAATGTAATCGCGATCATCCTATCGTGCTTGTCAAACTCCTTGTTTCCCTAGAACCTATAATGGAATACCTACGCAGAAATTCGTCCTTGATATTCGGTGTTTGAACTTTCATTCGAAACCCTTCTTCCGTGGTTAATTATATCGTTTTATTTTTTTACTTATTTCCGTCGTACATAAATGTACCGTGTCTTTGAACCGATAGTGCGCGAAAACATGGTGGTGCGAGGAACGAGCGTTAATGTGCGTTCATACAAGTAACGAGGAGAAGTTCTCGGTGCTGAGCCCGATTCTACCGGTAGGTGTTGTCGCGAGTTTCAACACCTAAAAGTACTTCCATATTCATGTATACATGTATTTGTGTATACATTCTTTACTCACACCGAGGTTATTTCGATTTCACGTACAGCATTGCGACCTTGCCGTATACACGATGTTGTGCTCAAGGGTGAGCATGCCTTCCGGTCCTCCATAGAATTGCACATTTGGAAATTTCAGAGTATTCTCCGAGTATAGCATAGGGTGCAACGAGCGTTAACGAGATTATGGCACGCCTGCATTAGGTTAATACCCTTTTCGTAATTCCGGTCAGACACTCGTTTCGTCGTTGTAATTTGACGAAAGAAATATAACAGTTTCACGAAAAAGAAGAAAGTATAGAGTGCTACTAGTATTTAGATCGATCTTAGTTTTACGTTTAAATCTCGTAAGATGTTACAACGTGGGTTTACTTGCAGATGATGTGAAAAACGAATTGCTCGAAAAATAGTGCATTTCACTTTTTATTTGTTAATTTTGATTCTTGAATCGATGACATTCAGGCTACATCGATTACGTGTTTACCAGGGTACATATATATTTGCAAATTCAAATTAGTCGCGGACCATTCTAATTACGTTAATTGCCATAATTTCTCCCCGGAAATCCTCTCTCCATGATATACTACCGGTGGCTTTCCAGCCTCGGGTTAAACTCTACTTACCCGAGGCCTAAATATTTTTTCAAATTTGCAAACGAGTAATTCGAAGTAAGCATAGTTTTGCGAATGTTTTGAAAAATGTTTCTTTGCTCGGATGTCGACTTTCTTCTTTAAAGCTTGCAAAGATATCTTCTTTCCGTACTTATATTCGGAAAATGTAGATTATTTCCTTGTGTTTTCAATGTTCGTACAAATTCGTAAGTTCTTCGAGAAAGACGTCGAATGTTTCTTTTTCACCACGGGTTCGTATAATGTTTAGAAAAGACTCGCGATGTTCCGCATTTCTAATACTTATTCAATAACGGCTCAATGTTATTTATTTCGACGATATAAATATCACAATAGATTCTCATTGTACGATCATCGTTCTACCCACCAACTCCCTAGAACCAGGGAAGTTCCGATCGGAACCAGTGGTGCGTAAAATAGGACACGAATCGGCGCGGTGGCTATCTCTGTTAAAAGTCGTCGATTAGCATTTAAAGACTAAAATTTGTATATCGTTCTTACGAAAATATTTGTAACGCATCGATGCGATTTTTCTAACGAAAATAAGATCGCACGTGCCACTCGCATCGGAACGCGGACCGATCGGACGAGTTTCGCTATGTGTTGTTTTCGTTTGTTATTTATTCTTATTCGAAGAAAATGTGGTCCTTCTCTGTCGTAAACACTCGATAGCAGACACCAATGCAAACGCTTGTGCGGCATGGTCCTTAGAATGTACCTGTATACATAGACTTTTGGGCGCGAGAAGATGAGTGGTGTAAGCGTAGTTGAAAAGTGTGGCGCGATAGGTCGGACCAGGGGTTAGTTGCGACCAGAGTCGAGAGCAGAGAGCAGAGAGCAGAGAGCAGAGAGCACAGAGCAAAGACTCGTAGAGTGTAGAGCGAAAGAGTTTTTTAAAGAGTTGGTAGGCTTGCCGCATACTATCGACTTTCCGTCGAACGACAGTTCAGTCGATGTGGTAAAAGGTACGGATCTGTGTGGGAGCGCGTATATTCGTCGACTGCTCCTCGACTCCATAAAATAGTCGAAGTGGCATTTGACGGCTGAAAAATCGTGGACGGTGCTCGACTCCACTAACAATTTAGTCAGCGGGAAACCGATAGTATGCGATTGGCCTTGGAATTTGAGTTTAATTATTTAAATAATTACGTTCCTCGAAACTGTTCGTCCGCCATTCGAACATTACTCCACGGTAACGAACTTGGCAATTCCTTTCCCACTGTTGCTACATTTTTAAATAAACAAATTAAACGTAAATCAAACGAAAGAATTGCGAAACAATCTTCGGCAAGGTCCGAAGAAAAATATACGTACACGTATAGTATACACGTGTGCGTTTCAATTCGATCGGTGAACGCTAAAGACGTTCTATCCGAAATGTACGTATAATTGTATATCGAATCGCGAGCCAACTTAATTTTTTCAGTAGAATGCATACTTTGTTCGATTTCTATTATCCTTCGATCTTGTAATACGCAAATTCAGCAGAGCGATCACGTAGCGGCGAGGTTCAAAAGTTCGAAGGAGAGCGCCTCGCGTTCCTTTTCCTCGCCCCTAAGGAGAGTTTAACGAGATACCACTTTTCATAATTCGAGGAAGGAACTCCATCGTTTTTCCGGCGAGTGAGCGAGTCTCGATCGATTTTCTTAACCGTTTTTTCTCTCGTGCCTTGAAGCTGTTCTCGGCCGCAAAAGAAGGAAAATAAGGTTGCAATGACAGAAGGTTTCACAGTGGGGCAGACGCTGCTGCCTGCCTGCCTGCCTGCCTGCCTGCCTGCCTGCCTGCCACGAACACTTCCTCCAGTCTTCTACCCATGTATAGGGTGATTCTGAAATAGTTGGGTAAACTTTCGAAGCGTGTTCTGTTCGTTTCAAGCCGCGATTCTACGCGTTGAACGATCGCTTTTCAACGCAGAGGCGGTGCACGGTTTAAATACGAACTAACCGACCGATGCCGCAACAGACATTTTTAACGTTTAAACGTTCAGTTTATTGGACAAGGAAAGTCTCATCGGTTTTAATTCGACGATAAGCCACAACGAATGTTCTTTTACTAGACGAGATTTTCGAATCGAGCCACGTTCCTACACGTTCAACGTACATATGTACATATGTATGTACCCGAAGCGCTTAAAGAGATGGAGAGAATTCTTGTCTAGATAAAAATGTCGAACAACGAACGAAAGACAAAGAAATAGCTCTCGATACGTTATCGGGTCAATGGACAATTATATTTCACGTTACAGGAATATACGAGTATTCGAAATAAATGTTACAAACGAATAATTGTACAGAGTTCTTATTCGAATCTCTCGGTACTTTCCCTCTTGACAGCGATTGTCGATACATCGAGCCTTAGAACTGGCTTCTAATGTTCAGCCAGCTGTTTCAGAATCACCTTATATAACGAACGAGAGCGACAAAACGATGAAAAGAACCAAGGAGAGAGAACGATAGAGACGCAAGCCTTTGTCCGAAGTGAAAGAAAGTGTGAAGATAGGTGAAAGAGAAGGAGAAAAGACGACGAACAGAGATACGAGGGGTAGGGTGGGGGCGGAAAAGTGGTAGAGACAAAGCGAAGGAGATAGAGTCGGAGGAAGGAAGGAAGGAAGGAAGGAAGGAAGGAAAGGGTGGAAGAGGATAGAAAGAGAGAAAGAGAGAAAGAGAGAAAGAGAGAAAGAGAGAAAGAGAGAAAGCGCGACGGGGGGTTAGGCGGTCCTCTCGTAGACACGGAAAAAAGAAAAGATTCATGAATAATGCAGGAGTGAAAGCCGGCTGAAACAATTGCTGGGCGTCGCCCTACTCCTGAAATTACATCATCAGATTTTCCGCGAAATTAAAACATTATATATTCCACGCTCAGTTCCCTCGGTACGGCCACTCGTCTTCATCCCTCGGACATTATGCTTCTGGAGTCCGTCCTCCTGCGAGCGGACAAAAATCGCCGATTATGCGTTCACGCGATGAGACTGCAGTATTACCTACCCGAGCGCTTCAAATGTGCTTTAAAAAGGGTCAATGTTCTGGTCCAATTCCGCTGAATACGTAAATTGGAACGCTCTGCTTGCTATCGTATTAGGTTTGCGCGCACGAAATGCCGGTTTTTCGGTTAAACTTTATAGGCATGTAACTTTTTTTTTGTTTCGAAACTTCATATATTTAATGGAAATAGCTCTGAGCGTGATTTTTTACATTTTGCTCGGCGATGAACCGACTCTGTTGTTCCAGTTTCACGAAAATCGAAAGTTTTAGGTAGGGGTTAAAATTCTGTAGTTACTCCCGAATCGGGGTGTCTTTAATTAACGAGAGTTTTGCCTTTAATAGAAATTTTTAGACCTCGGAAACGAAACCGTGGATAACGGGGATGTACCGGGGATATTATGTATCGAGTGAGCGAAGAACTCGTTATTGGATCGGTTACCTCGATAATCGCGCGAATCTCGATGCTTGCGAGCAATTTTACTAGTAGCCACCTTTTAACCTAGCTGGCTATTCAACTATCGGCAATTGTATTTAGAAATTAGCTGGAACGTTCGATGGAACACCGATCGGTAAAGAATTGTTCATTTTTGCGGCAAATGATTAAAAACTAACACTTTTACGTTGTTTCCAGGCCAAAGAAACAAAGCCAATTGTAGCGTAAAATTGATTTCACGAGCCGAGGCTTTAAAATGCTGAATCGTAATATCTATGCAAAGGTTCTATCGCACTTTGGACGCGCAGGGCCTCGAACTCCAATTTACGGTCGATCGCGTTTATTTCGGACCTGATATCGATGGTCTTCGAACAAACGTTAAAAATTTACGATCCCGGCGCTTCGAGCACGAGAATTCTATTTGAAGTCGGGAGCTCGATAGTAGGAAAAAAACCCACCATGAAATCTACCGGCTCGGGATTCATAGTGTTTTCCTTTCGCGAAGCTGAAAGCTTTTCAAGAAAGCGGCAACGACCACGGAAAGCGATCCGCACTTTAAACAGGATCTCATCGGACCGTTGACCGAGACATTTTTCAACGTTATCGATAAGTTCGTTACCGGTTACCGTGAACGTTACGTTTGCAAATTAACGCAACGCGATCCTCAAAATGTACCTACTCTTGATCCGTTTCAGATCATCGTATTTATCAAGTATAGTATATCAACTGATCGATTATATGGACATTTTACAAGTAGAACACGTCGAATTCAAGATATTCAAAGTTACCACAGATTGTTATCATTTCATCGTTTCGGGTACGAAATCCTTCAGTTTTCCTCGATTCGCGATGATTTCGCGATTAATACATGTATACGCAATAGAGTTCGTTACGAGGTACGTTTCGCGTCAATGATCTCACCGAGCGATCGATTAAAATATGTGTACGTAGATGTCACTCATAAGTGAATAACGCGCAGTCGAACAGACATCTTTTCATTGCGCCATGTGCAAAAAAGTCAACGATCCGATCGTTCGTTAGCGTTCAATTTCAAAATGATCCGCTGGCACCTGATACGTACAGAGACAGAACTGCTTTCATAGGCGCAAATGCTGATCGATTGTTCATAATTAATGGCGCGCTTGACTAATCCCTGTAATCGTACCATTATCGTCGACTATTAATGCACTGTACCAAACCACAACCGGTATTATGCTTCGATAACAATGCAGATATTACAATAATAAATTCGTTGTCTATCTATTTTGCGATTGCTCGTGCGTGCCGAATGTTCGAGGAGAGTTAAGCCGCGCGTTGCTACAGATCGAAAGTGCCCACGACCACGCGTTTTCTATCTTTCGAACCGAAAGATATGCCGAAACGATGTAAAAGGGGCGGATAGGGCCTGCCTGGCACGTTCGACGAAAGAGGAAGCGACATTCGATACTTTCTTCTGCTCCGAGTACAATGGGATCGATCGTACGTACATCGATCGGAAGTTTAACGTAACGGTTGAGCGAAATTCGCAAAAGTATCGATCGAGATCGATGCGCCAAGAAACACGAGAGAACAAGCGCGCCGTACCAGTGTACTAGTATTTCAAGTATCTAAGACCAAGACTAAGACGATAGGCCAAATGCCAAGAAACAATGCACCGATATTCTTATCGTCGTTGTTTTTTAAAACAAACCTTGATAAATATTTAAATGATCGTTTCAGCTTTTTCACTGTTTTTCTACCGACCGGACACAGGAGTTGAAACGTTCGAACGTAGCGCAAAAAAAGAAAAATGAGTTAATTACGATGATTGTACAGTATCGGGATTTTTTTTAACGGTCGGTTGTTTGGCGTCGCGTCGCGTCGCGTCGCGTCGCGTCGCGTCGCTTTGCCGAGAAATTGCGATTGATTTTCAAATAACGCATTGATTCTCGCCAGTCGAAGGTCAAGTTTTTCGCACGCGCTGACAACGTGTATTTACGCGATACATTTCTCGCCCAAAGATCGAAAATTGGAACCGCCGCTTATCTTCGATCGACCACTCGAGGAAAGAAGTGAATGCAATAAATCGCATCGAGAACGAGCGAGACCGAACGCGAATCGGTCTGTTAACGCCAACGACTCTAAACAGGCTCGTTTGGAACAGTTTCGATTACGATTTATTCGAACAAAATTCGAGGTTATTTTTACCGATACGGTGTCACTACGGAGTTCAGTCAACCGGTAATTTATTTCTCAACCATCGGCTGTTTTCATCTACGGATCGCTCGAGCTGAAAGAAAAAAGAAAAGTACGCACGTAAAGAGTAGCGGGAGGACGATCGGGTTGCTTCGATTACGTGCTAATATTCTATTTTTACGCGTGGAAATTACTACGCTAGGCGACATCGACGAGTACTGCTAAATCTCTGCTCTGTCCCAGTCTATGACCCTTGGTCGGTGCCTCAATGGTGTTGATTGCTTATCTGAATATGCATAATCGTGGCGATAATGACAGTGCTCGACCAAACTTCGGATGCGTCGCGCATATGTAACTAGAGAGTAGTTCCCTTATGCCGTATCCACCGGATCCGATCGTGGACAATGAAACGATTCCGGCATTGCTGGCGGCTGTTACGGGCCGTTTAATCCTTCCAAATACTATATAAATCTAGATACTCGGTGTCATTTACTTTCGTTTCGGTTCCTTTTTCTCTTCGTCTCGGATCAACGAAGAATAGGTAACGATCTTTCTCTGCGTCGTGTTGTTGCTACTAGCGATAGCGTCTTCCTATAACGTAGCGATAATAATTATTAAATATATACCAAATGGTAAGTGTGACAATCGAAGCTCTCGAAGAAAATAAAAATCAGCTCGATCGATCGAAATTACCATTTTTATAATGGTAAATAATTTCCAGCGAACAAAGGGATTTTTGACATTTTCGATGTTTCGAAATATAAAAAAAGCTCGCAGCAGGATTTCTCGAAGTTGTCGGAATAAAGCGTGGCTCGAACGCGTTATTGTTAGGAGAAAGATGTTTGGCTGTTTGGATAAAAAGGCCTAGGTGAACGGAGCCAAATTTTCTTTGGACGAAAATTTTCTCTTCGTGACATTTTAAATTGTAAAAGATTGTGCCTTAGAAAGGCCCCGAGCTTGGAGCGGAATTCTCCCGCAAGACTCAAGTGGAAATCTACGATGCCAGAATTCTAGATTTCGAGCACCAATTTCACTCGCAATTTTACGGAGACGGAATCTATAAGATCCTCATTTTAAGTGGAATCCTTATACAGCACGAGATGTAACATCGGAGTCGGGAAAAGAATATTACCGGTTACAACCTAGAGATCTCCGTTCTAGACTTTAAGTAGAATTCTTATCTATAAGTTGCTACCCTCAGTGATTTAATAGGATAGTTCCCGGAGTGAAAGAAGTTTGAATTTGCGAAACGTGAATTTTCCTAAGAATCGAAGATATTATAATTCGCGAGGCGCGTTACATTTAATATTGGCATTTTGACAATATTCGTGCAACACTTTCTTATTATGTATCGTCAAACATTGGATCGTACATGTATCGTCCAATTGTAATTTAAATTACTTTCCCGACCAGCATCTGTAATTTCCGGTCGACCGGTTTCTCGTTCGACGATGAAAAATCTTTTCTAAGTAATATTAGCTCTCGGGAGTGGCAACAATTTTTGTCTCTCCGCCGCGATTTCGACAGCGATATATTCGTTACGAAGGAATTAAAAGTTTTCGGAGTAATTTCGCTTAAATCTCTCGGGGGCGAGCTAGCATCGAATGTCTCGGGTGCCGGGGGCAGAAGGCAGAAGTTGGTGTGTGCTGGTGCACACACGGCCATAAATTCCAGGAAATAGTTTGCGTACCATCATCGTGTAAATAACGTTACTGGGCACAGAGAACAAGCGTTATTTAAATACTCGTATTATCTTCTTTCATTGCAGGTACACGCTCGGTAAAGATTTTTTCGTGTCACGCGAAAGCGAAGTCGAAGAATTTAATTCGAATTTTCGAAGCATCACCGAATTTATGCGTTATTAAAATATTCGAAAACACGATTCTCGACGAAATCGTTGGAGTTGCATGTAATTTCTATTTTCAAAAAACTTTCGATTTCTGTTTCAATCTTTCTCGAATTGGTTCTATTTAAATTTAATCTTGTAAAAATGGTTTTCTATTCAAACTTTGAGTTTCAAACGATTTTTCGATTCAATTTATTCGGTGTACTATACTATATTCTGAAACTCGATATCGAATAGTTTTCACCTTTGACCGTTTCAAATCGTTACCCCGCGTTATACGATCTTGGCGGTGTTCTCGTAGAAACGGGGGAGTGAAATCATTGCCGCAAATTAATGCACAGCAATTGACAGATCATCGATTAGCCGATTGCGCCTCGATATGGCTCGTTAAGTATTTATGTATACGGAAAAAATTTCTGCGAATTTCGATCGATACTCAACGATACGATCAAAGAGAAATTAAACGAGGAGAATTTAAAGGGAAATTAATCGGTGGTGGGACAATAGGATCCGATTCGAAGACCTTGTCGCGTGAATACTTTTGCATTCAAAAGATGGTAACCAATTGAATTTCTGTTAGGACAAGCCCTAGGTAGATGTCGTGGAATCGTTTGGACGGGCATCCTTGTGAGCGAAGTTGTAATAAATTCAAAGCGAACGAGGACACGACACCGAGCACCGTCGCGATTTTACATGGAATATTCCACGTACAAATTCAGAGCGGCGCGTTCAGGCAACCTTAATACGTAAACGCGCGTATAAAACAAAATGTAAAAGCAACCGTTGCAACGAACGTGTTGGTTCGGTGTGTTACTTCGTCGCTCGCCAAATGCTGGACAATGAAAAATGTTTCTTCGACGTTACTTTGCTTCAATTATTTTCACCAGTGTGCCACGATGGGCAGATCGTTTGTTCTAAGGTCGTACTTTTCGAGATTCGAATGTCATTCCTGCGTCTCAGGGACAGACACCGGCAATTTTCGAACTACGTTCGGTAATTGACTCTTTCTCCGATCAAAGTTTTCGTATCTATTTAAGCTTCTTTGACTTTCTTCCATCGTGGAAATGTCAAATTATATAAGATTTTCATAAGAAGGATTCGTAAACGGTCCCGAACGTTGAATCGCCTAATGTTTTATAATTGCTGTTGAAACCGACCAATGAATATCCTTTTTGCGCCGACCGTTGTTGGACCTTTGGACGACTGGCATCAATCTCGGCTATTTACGAGGCACGTGTTCCCAAAATTGTGTGCCTTCCTCTTAAAATCTCTGTCCGTTTTAAAACGCAGGGAAAAGTAAAGAAAACATTTAAATGGTCGAAATGAACTCCTAGAAACGATATTTAAACATTTATGAAATAGAATTCGTAATTAATTATTCACGGAAATAATGATCTTCAAACGTAATTGATGCGGGAATAAGATTTATCGCTATCCGCGCGAGAATAATTAACTATCCGCCGATGTTATTAAGACGAGCGCGAAGAAAGGATTTAAAGGACAGATTCTGATCTTCGATCGTTAAATGCAGCGGCGACAGCTTTGATATACTTTATATTTATTTCTTTAATGTCGAAACAACGAATCGTATCGTTTTACTTTTCAAGCGCCGAACAAGCATTTTCTGTTCGTCATTATTCATATTGTACATGTATTCGTAACCATATCGTAGGCCCAAATACGAACGAATCAATTTAATAAGCCAGTAATTCGTTAAATTTCTGCAGGAATACATCTGTATTTCGTAACACGATAATAAATGATTTTAGGGATTATCCAATTAATCCAATTGCTTCTTTGATTAATATTTATAACGATAACGTTCACCCACATATAATAATACATATATATATATATATATATATATATATATATAAATAAAATATATAAATAAAATAAGTTGCATACATTTAAATATTGTTACCGTATAATATTCTCTACGACTAAATGTTAGATTCGATATATCCTCACCGCCGTTGTAATGTATTCATTTGTCACACGTATACAAAGAGTATAAACCAGTGAATATTAACCGATAATAATAATTAGACCGATGCGTTGTTAGTAAATCTACTTTGTTAATGGTAGGTACTCGCAATCGGTGTCCTTTCTAACAGCGTTACGAGTTCTACCGGTCCTCTGGTACCGATCACTTCGGGCTCGCAAACATTTTCATCTAAACGAGCGTATAAAATTATTTGGAATTTTCTGTAATTTGCAAACGTTACCGGTGTCCGCGACACAAACGCGTAGAATGTGAACTTTGATCGGATGACTTCATTCTAGTCGCGTACTGTCGTCAAACCACGCGTTAAAACGAATGAATTACATCGACAAATAATGTTCCGAGTTCCGAGGAACGATCGATCTCTCAACGCATTCTTTCTCTTTGGCGAATTCTCTTTTATGAATTCGCGAAGAGATACCCGAGCAATTTCTTTTTTCGATTATGTATTTCAGTTATGACCGGGAGTGCAATAAAATTAGTATTACTTACAATGTGTCGCGACCAATGCATTCAACGATATTTGACCGTCTTGAGTTTGAGAAAAGTCGGGATCGGTTGCGCCTAATTTTTGTTTCGTGCATCATTGATTCGAAAGGGGATATAACTTAGGAATGTAAAAAAACGGGACTTTGCAAAAACGATCGGTTTATTAAAGATTTTATCATTTCAAATAGAAACACGATACCAGTAGTTTCTCTACGCTGCTTAAGTGTAAATTTGGTGGTCAGTGTTATTCACTAAACCGAAGTTTAGCCACGTACTTACACACGAGCTTCGCGCATTTTCAAACATCGCTTACATCTATTTATTTTCGAACACATGTACACATAATGTCCCGTCACGATTGCAATGCCCTTAACGAACGTTTATCACCAAAGGGGTTCCATCGTGTTGGAAAATGCGACCGTGACAGTTATCACGATCACGATTCTTCAAGAGGAGCCAACAAAGTACGAAATGCTCCTTAACTCGACGTCGGTCAAATATTATTTTCGCGACCTCTTTCTCTAAATTTTGCTAACGAGCTTAGCCGAAAACAGCTGATTCGGAGAATGTCACGGTAAAATGTAAATCCAAGATGCTCTTTAGGGACGCTTTTAATACGATTCTTTGTCAAATCTTTTCTATTATTTATTATTCGATCTTTGAAAACTGTTTTGGTACCAGGACGAAGAAAGACGAGACCTATTTGACTCGTATATTCGAATCGAATACGTTACTCTTAACTGGAGAATAATCTTAACATTTTTTAAGTTATCCTTCAAAGTGACGAGAGAGAGAGAGAGAGAGAGAGAGAGAGAGAGAGAGAGAGATCAGTTTAAACCGAAAAAAAAGGATTGTGTAATATTATTTTCTGTATTCAAACAAAATGTAAAAATCTGCCACGGCGTAACTCGTTCCGAGGCCGCTGGGCAACCGTTTCATGAAAGAATACTGATGTCATAAATACTCGACGAACGATCTTTGTTGCTTAATTTACTCGTAAACTATCGAGTATCTGAGCAAACAGCCGAATAAGGATTAAATATATTTCGGTTCTTCGTTTATCTATAAAACCTTATTAAAAACGATGGATGACACCTTCGTGTGTTCCTCTTCTAAATGTTTTCTATCATTCGAACACGCGCGAGAGTTCACTTTAGCGATAAATTAATTCTTCTTCTGTTTCGTTGTCCAAGATCCGAGAAATTCCAGTCCTTTGTTAATTATACAATAATTATTTATTAGTTTTACAATATATTTGTTTCTCGATACAATTTATTAATAAATTGCGTTAGGCGTCAATGTTTCCGTGACGTAATGTCTCGTAAAAATTTTAATCTTGAACTCACGGGGCAGTTTGTTTCCCACATCATTTCGTAACAGAAACTCTGGGAAAGACCATAATACTTTTTTCAAAGAAATGCCGACTTATAGTAAATATGTACTCTTAACGACATTAGACGATCTTTTGCATAATCGTTAACATTGGTCTCGTGTTTACTCGCGTATCAGTGTCGCGCGTACCCAGTACCCAAATATGACATAATGCACGGTTGTTGAGAAAAAAAAAGACAAATACGTACATACATTATCTAATCGTTCATCAATTTTTCTTTCCGCTTCTGGTTGTTTGTGGATAAAAATTTAGATCATCGATCTTTGATCACTCGTTGCTGTCTGTTTCGAAGCACAAATTTGTACAAAGTCTGACTTACGCGCCTAAGCGATTACTACGAAACATTTTATACTTGTGCATACAAGTATTATTCAAGTTCGATTCGTGTCGAGCTATGAATTAATCGGATATACATACGTATAAGTGAATATTCCAAAAGGAAGAGTTTTTAGGCGAAGGTAGCAAAGATAGTTCAAGGTCGTTCGCAATTTTCTTCTTTCTAGGTATGTTTTTTCTTCGTCCGAATAGAAAAGATAGAACGCGACACGTTTATCCATACTGCACTATATATGATTTTACTCTTTGTAATTCGTTTTCCAAAACTGTTTCAAACGCAAGCAAGAAATTTAACGGAGAGCGCGCTCCAAAGTTCCGAGTGGTTCGTTCTACGAAATTCCCAAGATCGCCACCTCAATGTCGATGCTTCCGTTAGCGGATATCGTCGTTGAGAGATCAATGGAGAGCCAGGCGATAAACATCGCGCTATTCCTTTATTCGTCCATCGAAAAAGTCAATATTCCGTCCGTTCGTTGAATCGGACGTACACGCATCGAGCATCAATTTTCCTACGAAAAAAGCCACTTCTCTTCGGCGGTCGTCTCTTAACGGGCACGTGTCATCGTAATTCTTAGAAGGTACGAACTGCGTTTACCTTTCGTTCCGTCTCGTTCCGTCCCGTTCCGTCCCGTTCCGTCCCGTTCCGACCCGTTCCTTTCCTTCGTTCTCCGTCTCGTACGACTCCCTTGATGGAGCAGGAGTACGGGTCAGGGGGAACGGTGGTGGTGGTGGTGGTGGTAGTGGTGGAGAGGACAGTCGAGAGCAGGAGCAGATAGGTGCGAGAAAGAGGAGTGAAACCGATCCGACGAATTCGGAGGCTGGGCAAACGGTCGGGTATAAAACAGTTGATCGGCGCCGAAGCCAGCATCAGTCACGCTTAACTTCGCTTTCCTGCTCGACACAAGCTGCTAACATGAAGGTAAGCGCCAGGTTTTTCCTCGTCCTTTCTCTTTCCGATCTATCCTTTTCGCGTTTATTCGTATCTTTCTCCGGCGCATTTTTTCCCCAATTATTTTTTCAGACGCTAACGTCACACCCCTCGTAACGTATACGTATGTAGCTTTTTCAACCGAACAACTAACTTTCGCAACGATATACGCCGCTTTGTTTCCGACTCCGATAGAAATCCGATCTCGCTAATGCACCACGATGGATTCGTATTCGTTGATCGGTGCCGACCGATCAGTTTCTAGTCGAGCAGTGTTTCGTCGCAGTGTATTTTTGCAAGATGTACGTACGTTCCGACCGGAGAAGATGTTCAACGAATGACTCTTAGATCGTGAATAATATTAGGCACGGTGACGGGATCGATCTCTATCTGTGTTTACGAATGTCGAGGAATTCAACTGTCGGCGCTCATTTCTTTCAGAATCGAGCAGTATTCGGCAAAACGAATACTTCGTTTCGTGCACTTATCGAGTACGAAATATCGCTAAGCTGATATGGAAACCTGCAGTCGATAGATGGTTCGGAAATACAAAGTGTGCCGTACTTATACGTAATTCAAATTTAATATTTCGGAACCACTTTTAGGAAGTACTCTTACAAACGATACACACGTACACGTATATTTAACTACGATTACTCGTATAGGCTGTTGGTTTCGCGTTTCGAGATACTTTGTAGAGGATTCGAACGAGAAGTCCCGTGGAATAGGATCTTGTTGCCAATCACGAGTCACTTTCGTATTGTCTCGTCAGTCGTCGCTGTCGTTCGTTGTACGCAAAAATCTAATCGAATTCGTAGTCGTGCGACAGTTCAATTCGAGTAAAATCGTGAATCGTCGGAGGCGACTAACGCCGTGCAAGACCATTTAACGCTACGCAAGTAAAAGGAGGCTGAACGTCTTTCGCGCCTTGTTAAATTTTCACGCGTGCGTCTACTCGAGTTATCGCGCCGGGAGACGATTAGTCACGGTGCTGCGTCGAAGATCGTTCCGTAGAATACGCCAAGTACATCTAATTTGAAAAAGCTCACTCTCTCGAATTCGAAACACGTTTCTAACCGTGCGAACCTTTCTTCGGTTTGTTTCCTCGGAAAATTCAGCGACGTGTCCCGGAACGCGTGAAAACAGCGCAACGTATTCGCTATTCGACGAATGATGAATATTCACCTCTTTGCAAACTATTTATCAAGCTGTTCGTCGAATGAACATTTATTTGTCGAAAATTGCGAATATTCGTACAAACATGGACAGCGATACGGCTAATAATTGCGACCCACGAAGCTCGCCACGGCTGTATTTACAATTACAAGTAGCGTGTGCACGATAAAGAAAAGAAAAAAATTTAATTCCTGGCTAACTCAGCCGCGGGTTCTTTAACGCGAGCTTTGACTCGAAATACGAGGAATTCCGAATCCGTGGAGTTGCTCTACGGAGAAATAAGTCGAATCTTCTCTTCTTGTATCGAAGGTCGCTGGAATTATCGCAGAGTCCACAAACTTTCTCTCGTACAGAGTTGCTTCGAACCGTGCAACGTATTTTTGGTAACAGTTTCCGTGGAGGAAAATTGTCGAATTCGAATTTATTCGCGTTCGGTTCAGTTCAGTTCGGTCGTCAACGTCGAATGGAATATTCCTTACTTCGGGTAATTAATGTCGGAGTGATCTTGACGGCGAAACTGCTCACTTACCGATCGTGAAATAATTTAACGTTCGAATCGATAAATTCGCCGTAAACTGTCGCTCGTATCGTTTAAAATGTGTCCAGTATACATATGTACGTATTCGATTCGGACGTCGTACATTTGTACGATTGGGTAACAATTTTAGGAAATCCAAGTTGATAACTACGCCCGTGAAAAATTATCCTTCACCAGATGCTATTTCTACGCGCGCGTGTTCCTCGTATTTAAATGAAATTAACCGTGATCGCGGAGCTAGGCTTCCTCGGCTGGGCGAAATTTTATTTCGTCGAACGTTGCGCATCGAATCGTGCCCCTTCTATTTACTTTGTTCTTCGTAAAATTTGTCGAGCCATCGGCGCACGAATGTGTTCCATTCTGTAGATCGAATGTGTAAAATAAAAAAGGGTGGTGTTGACTTTCGTACTGCCTAGATTTCAGTCCGACGTAAAATTGCCCGATTCGTTGTACCGATGTGTCGGAGCTGTCGGAATTCGGACAAGAGTTGAAAATAGATAAAAATTAAATCTTCGATATCTGTATGTGCACGGTCGATTGAAATTTAAACGATTGAAAACCCGATCGTGATTTTCGACGATTATCGCGAAGTGGGTACGTAGATCGAGAACGAGCAATGTCGGTCGCGGCACGGGTGGCCTATTCCTATATGGAAGAATATGGCGGGTTTTGTTAGTCGCGTGGTAGGCGCGCGATATGAAATTGGATACAAGCTAGATCGACGGGTTTGCCACGCTTTTAATCCCTATCTAATTAGAGGCTCGTTAATCGGTGGGAATTAACACGGATGAATGTGTATACGATTCCACTTCTCCGACGCGACGGCGTTCACGGTGTGGTTTAATCGACGCGGTGAGGCTGATTCGGTGATCGTTTAAAAATTGTCGATTAACGCGAGATTAGCGATCATCGGTTGGAATGGTGCAAGTATTAAATTTGAAAGGAACGAGTTACGTAATATTCGGTAGTTAAAATTACAGGGTGTAGTTTCTTTGTTTCTTTTGCAATACTTATTTGGTCGCAACGTCTGGTCAGTTTGCGGGCGAAAAAACTGATTTTCGTCGGCCGGGGCCTTGTCATCGTTGATGTACAATAATAGAATAGACTCGGTCAAAGTGTCGATTACGGTCCGTGTTTTCGTCGTCTTCGCAGACACGTTTTTCGTGGCAGACGCTGTTCGGTGCTTGCGAAAAATAAGAAACAAGACCGACGAGGTGAAATTTATTTGTGAGAGTGAAAGCCGTTAGGAAGCATTCCCCGATGGCAACGGCCGCGATTGCGTCATAGGATTTGTATATACGTGTGCCGCATACGCTGACGTTGACACCGATTCTGTAATTATCGACGTTACACTGTTTAAAGAGGCGCGTTGTCGATGAACACTCGCAATAGAACGATGACTATTAGTTGCGCGAGTACGTATTATCGTCGAGAGGGCTCGTTGCTCCTTGAAGGCGAGATGGGATTTTTAAAATCCTTCGAACGGAACCGCGATCGATGAAGCTTCGTTCCGAACAACGGGATTCGAAAGAAAAAGGTTCGCGAAAGAGTGGAATTGTATACATACATGTGTGTATAATATCGCAATGACTTTCTCCTTTCCAAGGGGACAAGAATACGGAGCGATGGTACTCGAGAGATATTATTGCGACGACTCGGAAACGGTGGGGAGGAATATGGATTCTAGATAAGGAAAAGAGGGTGTATAGTCGGTAGAACAGATGCGGGGGACTTCTCGGAGCATACTCGAGCGGTACCTTAGTTTCGTACCCTTGCGTCTCAAATCCACCAGTGTTTTCCTATGCTCGTTACACATCGCGCTTAGACGGTTATTTTCAATTTTTAATTTCGTTCGACGCACCAGTTGGCGAATCGATCGCTTCCCCATCGGCGTTATCAATTTTATCGGGACAGTTTTTAATAAGCTCGCTGGAACGAACTATCGCGAGTAGAATACGTCGATGGTTCGGTACACGCATTGGATCGCATTATCGGTCAATTGGCGAAGTTTACCCAATGAAAATGAACCGAAACACGATCTCGTCCGGAATCTTTTCAATTGTACGCGTGTTCGCGATACTCGTGCTCGGAATATGCAAGTTGGATCGACCAGGTGTGCAAGTCGATTTTGCGCTCACTTTCGTCCGTAGAACCCTCGGCAATACTCTTTTTCGAACGTAACGAAAAATAAAAAGTTGTAATTTTCGTTAGCGGACGTCACATTCCGCGCACGTGCCTTATCCCTGGACGCAGGTAATCCAAGATTCGCTCGCCGTTGCTCTATCTCGCTCGCTCTCGGTGTACGATATCTCGTTTATTCTCCTCGTTGGAGGGAACGTGCGAGTCTCGGTTTCAGCTTAGGATAAAAGAAAAAAAAAAAAAAAAAAAGAAAAAGAAAAAGAAAAGAAAAAGGTCGACTCGTGGAATAAAAACACTACCCTCGCTTATCCGAGGATTACTGCACCCTTGTGTCGGTGTACAACAGATTCTCGAGGTTTTTACGGCAGTTGCGAGCTGAACGAGCAAGGCTGACTTCTTGTTGCAAATAGCAGCAGCAGTTCGTTTACGCCGCGCACGGGTTATTATTTTCACATTTGGGTCGTAGAAAATAACGCCCGGTCAATCCCAGGCGTTCGCGTTCGCGTTCGAGTTCGCGTTCGAGTTCGCGTTCGAGTTCGCGTTGCGTGAAATCGTTTTAACTTTGAATCATCGGCGTCTAATCCGGTTACGCGTACGGAACAGGATCGGCACGGCTAACTAAGCAGCGGTTGTCTCCTAAGTCTAGATTTTGCCCGCCTTAGGTACACGCGTTGAGCCTTCGTTATGCGTCGGCCGCGAAGCAAATTTGCATCAAGTTCGGATTAAAGTGGGCTTAAATCTAGATCGGATCCCGGTTAGATCAGTGGAATATTAAATTTCGATATTATCAGTGGCTGGGATGGGTGAAGTAGGGAGTTTCGGTTCGGGCTCTAGCAGCTACGAGAGCCACTTAACTCGGATCGTGTTACTAATTGCGTCCTATTAACTGTCCACAATCAGATTCACGATCTTCTATTCTGTTACACGCTACTCGACCTTCCACTCCATTGCCTCGACTTATCCCGGCGAGAACGGTGTTTCGTTGGGCGTATATCTGTACACGTATACGTAGATAAGTGTACGTACGCATCGATCTACATCCGCGTACGTATAGTATGTACGTACGGCCGTTTAGTTTTTAACGCGACGCCTCGCGACGGGCGTGACTTTTTTCCAATCACTTTCATTTTGGCGTATTTTTCGAAACTTCGAACCCGTTCTCGTTCGACACTCGGAAATTCGTCGTCCGTGTCTTGCTCCTCCATTTTCTTGGTTCGAATAATTTATTAAAGGGAATAAAGGAGGCTTCCGCTGCAAGTGACAACCTCGCTGGAGGTGAGTTATTATTTCTAGCTCGTTGCCGGCGATTAACCGGTATTCGCATTCCTTAAGTTTGCACGAACACAGCCTCGGATTCGTCGAGTTTTCCCTGGTGTCTAAAGGGAAATTTTCAATCGAACTTTCCATTTCTATAGGGAACGACGATAAACGTTTTTATTACGTTACGATACCGCTTGTACAATCTATTACGTGTTTTCGTTCGAAACGGAAGAGTCGGCGCGCGTTGATCTTACTCGTTGCCAAATTATCGTCCTTTCCTGTTGTCGATGCAACCGAACGGGTGCGATTCGAACGCAAGCATCGTGGTTCTACCGTCGTAACTCTACCATTGACTCTAACCTCGAGCTCTACTCCGAGTTCGTGTTTCGATCTATCCGGTGCAACGTTTAGCTCTGCTGCAATTTCATCGAAAATAAACGGAAATTTGGTACATTGATGTTTCGCGGTGAGGTAAATCGTCGAAGGAAAAAAAGAAGGGATTGTTTCGTTTTGGCACGAAAAAGAAGCTTGTACAATATTCAGATAGCGATCGCGAAATCGCCGCGAACACTTTCAGTTGGAAATTTTGAAAAGTAACGGTGAATTGCCTCCCGTGCGGCCGAGAAGCTTGGAACTCCATTATGCAGAAGTCGTTTGATCTCTGGGGTAAAGATAACGCCGTGCCTCTCGGGTCGCGTGACTTTTCGGATATCCTGTTGCACGCCCTGCACAACAGTCACGCAACGAGGTTCATTTCTGCCACGATGGGTGCGAAGAAGCACAGTTTTACGTCGACCAAACTTTTAAACGGCTCGCGACTCTCTCGTGTTTTTTAGCGTCCCGAAAAACGTTTCTACCGCCGTTGGAAATCGATTTCTCGTGTAGATTTACACCCTTTCTCGAAAGGTGTCGAGGCGTCGCGCCTCGTATCGTGCGATCGATTTCATCCGGAAATTTTCTTTCGACTTATCGTTCGTCGTTTCCTTACCCGCTGCTTGTTTCTCGTATTTATCTTCGAACAGCGTACGAAAGTTGGTCCGGACGGCGGTAATAAATCGAAATAATGAAAATCTTTTCCTCGAAATTCGTCGCTCGCGGTTAAACGCATCCAGAGTATTCAGGGATACCTGTGCGCGACGCGACGCGACGCGACGCGATCCTCGACCTTCTTTTCATTTTTACTTTCCGTTTACTCGATCTTTCGTTCGTTACGTCCAGGTAGCGAATAAACGAAAATCGAGGCAGCAAAGTAATCGAACGATACGGCGAGGAGCACGAGTAAGCCTTTCGGCACTACTCGTAGCGTATAGTATTCTCTCTGACCGTGTTACGGTATCGTAAACAGTTTCGCGATCGAGGCCCGATACGTATAAAAACGTAGAAAAGTAATCCCTCGTCTTCGCGATCCTAGTCCCAACACCGCGAGACGATAACGCTTTTTTTTTCCCCCTTTCCAAAGGCCCTTGGTTTTTGTTATTAGCTTCGCTTTCACGGCGAAGAAACGGTTGTTCGGTTATTACGGCGCGGCGTCGTGCCGCTTTATCTCGAGGATACACTTTATAAAAGACTTCCGCTTTTCTGCCCGTCGACGAATCTAGGTCGCGGTTGTTTTCCTCGCCGTGGTGGCCTGCGCCCTGGCAAGCGAGAAGTACACGACCAAGTACGACAACATCGACTTGGATCAGATCCTGAAGAGCGATCGTCTGCTGAACAACTACGTAAACTGCCTGCTGGAGATCGGAAGTTGTACCGCCGACGGCAAGGAGCTTAGAAGTGAGTCGACTTTCGAGTCCGAGTTAACGCGAACACGTAATCAACGTCTTCTACCACCTGTTTGTGTCACCAATTACCCTTTACATCACGAGGACCGTTCCTTGCGAGAGACTATGGCGCGCGCGCTCTTGGTGTTTTACGCGTTCGTTTGAAATTTTCTCCGTTTCACTTAAACCGACGCGACGTTTACAGAATGTGTTCGTCGTGCTCCATATATATATATATATATATATTTATTCGGGAAGATCTGGGAACGAATTTTGGTACGATCGAATCGAAATCGATCGCGCGTTCGAATCTTTGTTTCCATTACGGATTGAACAACGAGATCGGTGAGCAATGCAGCGGGCGTAATTGGTCCCCTTGAACGGTCAATTGATTTCGTTTGGACGAAATTTATTCGACAATCGACAAAGAGGGTTTTTTCGAACGTTCCGTATAAATCGAGGCGATAAACGAACACGCGTTTCCTTTTTCGTTCTCGTTGTTCGATCGTAAAAGAATACGAATATGCGAGGGTATCTACGAGAATGTCAACGATGTACAAGATACGTGTACAAACTGGGTACCTCGGATACTGCGACACAAAGAGGGTGGAACGAGAGATAAGAACGATCAAAAGCAAAAGTTTTGTCCTTTCGATTACCGTTGGTTCGATCGCGTTAAACGTACACGCGCGCGACCTTCGAACGAACGAACCCGACGAAGCGTTTGTACAGGTACTTATCCATAAACGATCGGTCGATCGATTTTTGTATTCGTCGAAAGGTTTTTCCGTCGTCAAATTGGAAAAGAAATCGACGAACGAACGCGAACGATAACTCACCGTTTCGTTCGAACGGGGAAACAATCGGTGTACAAGCGAAAACGGGTGGGATTCTCGGAGAGAGCGTTGCACATAAATCGCAGCCAGAACCAGCAGGCAAATTTCCCGCTGTACTTTTCTATTCCACGGATCTCGGTTTTAATCTACCTATCCTTTCCCGAGGCGCGGCTTGTTTTATTGTACAGACTCCTAACGTTCCCTGTTACTCGGTCTTAAGGGACCTCTAGTCTCGAGATCCAATAAGCAATGTTCTCTCCTTTCCTATTTTCCTTCTCGCCGTCTTTCCCCCTCCTGCGCTCTTCCATCCCCATCGGCATCGCCATCGGCATCGCCATCGCCATCGCCATCGCCATCGCCATCGCCATCGCCATCGCCATCGCCTTCCGCTTCCTCGTTCTCCTCGATCTGTACGTGGAAGAACGCAGTCGGTGTTCGGGCGCGTAACGTCTTCGCAGACTCATCTTCTTAACCGAACCTCGTTGACGGGAAGTTTGCGGTCTGGCACATACGGTGTAACGCTGTCAAATATTGGACGAGGGTCAAAGTCGAGCCAGTCGGCCGAAAAAGGAGGCGGATCGCAGGACCGCAATTTCCAGCTCGGGCTCGAAAGCTTCCGACCGATCTCGCGTTCGATCTCCATCCCCCGGGAACGGCGAACGCGCGGAAAAAAGAACTCTCTTCGATCGAGACGTTTCTCTACGAAAACGAGCCCGGTCCAATTTTTTTTCTACGTTTTCGATAAGATTCGATATCTCTCGCAACGAATTTCCCTTCGAAATTAACGCGTTACTCTTACGCGAAATCGGATAAAATTTTGAAGAATCTTCGCGTCTCGATCCGATCTCGATCGTCTCCGTGGCCCCGGATGCCCACGTCGAAAGTTACGTTTCGTATTGACTCGGAATCGAATTTCACCGAGCAAATTTCGTCCGGGGATTAAATTCGATCGCGATTCGTCTCGAATAACGTTCGTTCCCCGTAGATGCGCGTTGAAAATTTTCATCGCGCGCTGAAATCTATCTTCTCTCTGGGCTTAATCTCTCGAACGATTCGGGCTCGCGGAGTCGCGCGGAATCGCGCGGAGTCGGGCGGAGTCGGGCGGAGTCGGGCGAAACGCCCGAACGGCAGATAATCCGAAAGAATAATCGCGTCCGTGATAAATATTCTACATCGACGCTTTCGTGTCCCGCGGCGATTCGTTAGTCGCCGCTCCAGCGGTGAAATAATTTTCGATTCAATTAAGATATCCCGGGAACGAGTTCTCGCGATAACCGCGGCGGTTCTATGCCAGTAAGACGGAACGGTTCGCTATCCTTTTAACGGTCCATCTTCGCTCGGTAACGACGACTCGTTTCTTGCGGAACGACGCGTTTTTATCAGAGATACGCAAGAGGTGACGGATCGTCGTACCGGTGATACGAGTTTTATTTTCTATGCGTGTACCTACAGATATCGGTTTACGAATCGGAGAAACCGGCTCGTTCGATCCGTAACCCTTTTCTAGGAGATCGCAGGGAAAATCCTCTACCGCGACTATCCGTCCTTTTAATTTGCGTATTCGTTCAAAGTTTTTTCAAGCACCGATGGACGGTGGAACGATTTCGATCGAGTTTCGCGCAGTAGTTGGATTTTGTTCAACGGTGGTTCTCAACCCGCGATTCTTCCGTACTCGTAGAAAGCCTAACACGAACGAACGAACCAACGAACCGACTCGTTTTTCTGTTCAACGAATCGAGCCAATCTCGACGAAGATAATCGGTGTAAAATACCGGGACCGTCTATTCGCGGAAAGGTAGGTACGCGACGAATTTATAAATGTTGCCGGATGTGCTTGAAAGCTGCTTGGATTAAAAAAGTGTCGCGACCAACAGGTAGCGATGCATCGGATAAGCGCTCAAACGGTTGCCACCTGGAACCGTAAACCTCGCGTCCACGTTCACCGCACAGATAACGTTGTTACTAGCGCGCGAGTTACCGTTATTTTTATCACTTACTTATCTTTCGAAACGAAATCGTTGGTCGGGAAATAGATTATAAATTTCATCACCCAACGACCCTACCCGATCTGCAACGTACGCGACACCAATCGGTAATCGGAACTCGATCGATCGGTACGCCGTCGGTTCGCCTATTTAAAAAGTTTGGTCCGGGTCAGGTCGCCGAACTTGTAACGAATTTCGCCTCAACGTTGAAACATCGGAACTCGATCCACGAACGATTCTCCAAATACTCGAATCTCGGAATATAGTAATTCGTTTCTCGAACGACTCGGTGAGAGTCGCCGTTGTCGCGGCGCTCGCGCTACCGGGAGCAACCGACCAGACCGGGCGCGTATTTCGCGCGACTCGCGTGGAACTTTTCTACCGACAACGGTCGTTTCGTGAACCTCGAACCGTATCGTATCCCATCGAGACGGATCTCTTTCCCGATCTCTTTCCCGATCTCTTTTGCATTCCCCCGTCGAAACGTGCGACAGACGGTGATACTTTTTTATCAAGGAAATATAGTCCTTGTCTTGGAGAATTCACGGACGATATACTCGAGCGTATTGGCTCGGAGCAGCTGGTGCAAATGACGACGCCTGGTAAAAAACGTCGAGCGATCACGAGTGTACGAAAAGGCTGCAAGCCTTCTTTCCGGTCCTCACCTCGCACCCTATATTCGCAGAAATAACGTACGTTACGAAGTTCACCCTCCGAGGTGCTTCGGCACGATCGACGTACCCATCGAGGACGCCATATGGAGAAAATTATAATGCCCGGAGTGACTTTTCTTTGCGTTCGAGTCCATTCTCGAGCGTCCTATTCGATCAAAGTCTCGAGACCGACTGCGCTTCGACCGTGATGCTTTTCCATTTTCGTTTCGTCGAACAAATGTTTCATCGCAAGGAGTTTAACCAGCGTCGCGTCGCATCGCATCGTATCGGGTCGCGTCTGTCCTTGACATCGTAACGGGGAGACACGTGCCATTGTTTCGATTGCCCTCTGTACAAGCGCAACCTATTTTTATTTCCAATTAGGAGAAAGGTCGAGGGAAAAAGGGGTACAGGACGTAAAATATCGTTAACGGTCACGAAAGGCGGACAACGATTCGTCGTAACGTACGAGACGGGATAAAAGATTCGTAAGAAATCTATCACCGTTGTTCTTTTTCTTTCGTTGTTTCTCGCTTAAAGTTACAACGATCTCCTTTAACGGCACGAATGATTTTTCGTCGACACTGTTGTTCTTTCTTCTTCGGATCACTGGACAAGTGTGCTCAATTATCGATCCCCGTACGAGCCCCCAAATAATTGTCGTACTCGTGCGGTGTATCGATGTATATTTAAGAATATTACAAGTTACGGTGTAATCGGTATTAGACGCGGTGTTGGTGATCAGTTTCGCTTTTCACTGAAGGTAGATCGACCGCGTATAAAACTAAACTTATCGTCTCGATGCCCTCGGCACGCGTCTTTATCGTCTTTGTCACTTGTGTCTTTTACCGGTTTTTGCGTCTTAGTGCGTCTTTCTAACCGTCTCGTCTTGTTACGTCTTTTTACTCGTACCGTCCGCGACGTACTCTCCGCGTCATTACTGTCCGTGACATACCGTGTCGTACCGTGTTCCAAACGTTCCTCTCGCACTCTGTACAGGCACGCGCGTTCATTCTCTTTCGTTCCAATCCTCGGTCTCTCTCACTTCGGACATTCGGTCACGTTCGGCCATCCTGATCGTTCGTCTTTTCCGAACACTCTTCGCTTTCTCCGAACCAGATGTATTCCCTTTCGTCCTCGTGCATTCTCACGCTCGGTCGTCTCGCAAGAACCCCTGTAAAGGGATACTCGTGCCGTCCACGAAACCTAGCGAACAGATCGGCGCCAAGTGTTTATCCTAACCCAAGTCTGTCGCGCGCGCTAACTCGTTTAGAGCTATCTGCGCTCGAAGCAGGCCCAAGAGGACACGGAAAATTCGATACCGCGATACGTCGATTGTACGTTTCCAAATCAACGAAAGAAGTGAATTACTCGCGTGCGTTAACATCTTCCAAATTACGAATTCGTATTATTCGTCGCAATCGTCGACGACTCTTTCCTCGAAGACTTTGCAATTTCTTTGTACGATTTCCTACTATTTTCGGAAAAATAACGATTCGAGGAATCGTGTTAGGCTTCGTCCCGTTACCCGAACGCTTTGGACGCGATTAAAGCCTGAATCGTAATTAGCACAGTTTCGTCGTAATTCATTCGGGGTTCGCTGCATCCGTAGTCGTTTACGGAAAATTCTTTATCGCATTTTCAAGAAGCTTTCTTTCCCCTCTTGTTCTCTCGTAGTCCCTCAGGTACTGTTGATTACGTGGAAAAGAGGGCTCGCTGGACGGAGTGGGTAGTTCCAGCTGGAATAAATAAGAAGACTTACGACTGCTCGAGTAACCTATTTAAAAGTACTTCGTCGTGTTCCCGCATCTTCTGGCAGCAATAATCAATTATGTGCTACAGAGGCAGAGACTCGACATTTTCACACCGTCGATTCTACATTTTTGATCTCTCGTATTCGTCCATTGCTCGCCGTTAATTATGAATATATATAAGTTTCCTAGAATTTGGGTTTCTCGTTGTTTCCACCAACGCAACGCATCGAAGCTGAATTCAACGCGAAGTGAACACATATACATATATACATATATATATATAGAGAGAGAGAGAGCGAGCTTTGCGCATCACGAATACGTGAATTATGGATTTTGCAGCTAGCTCGTTCGCGATGGAAACACTGTATCGTTGATATGTGATTCGACGTTGAATAAATATATAATTGGCCGACGATAAATCATTAGGTAGCAACGACGTATATCACCGAGCAAAACGAAACATTTTCCGAGTTTAAATTTAATGTAGCGTTAAACAAATATTATACATAATTGCGTCACCGTAAATCGTTAAGGATTCATGGACGCGTCGTGGCGCGATAGTAACGTTTTGTCGTGAAAATTTCATTCGATGTTCAGCGAACATTCTTTCATTCGAAAGTCGCAAAATTGCGCGTTGTCGCGCGCGAGTCTGCGTTGTTCGGAAAACGTATTTGCCGCTCAAGGTCGCTTCTCTGCTCCGGGTTTGGAGCATACCTTGGCAAATTGACGATCGATGGGCCAGCGAAAAGATTCATCGATCGTTCGTCGTTCTTTCATTTTGTACATCGTTTTCACGCAGATACTCGATTCGATTTCAGAATCGTTACCGGACGCACTGGAGAACAATTGCAGCAAATGCAGCGACAAGCAGAAAACGGGGAGTGACAAGGTCATCCGGTTTCTGGTTAACCAGGTACGTTCACCGAGGCTCGGCGTTCACCGTCACTTTTCCGCGGCTAATTAGACACGAATTCGCAACGGGTTGCGTATCTCGAAGCGCGGCCCGAGCACGGATACGTCGTCGTGCGTCGCGCGTCGCGTCGCGTCGCGTCGCGTCGCGTCGCGTCGCGTCGTGTAGAAACTGGTTTGACTTTCACAGGACGTTCGGGCGTCAGTTTCGCCTCGGAACTCGGAAGACTTTCCTCGACGGGCCAAATAATTCCACGCGGATCACCTTTGCCGCGTAGTTGCCCTTCGTTCGGCTTCGATCGAAGTATACGTGTATTCCATATTTTTCGTTTCGTTTCGAGACCGTCCAAGTGTCGCGAATTCCTTCGAAAGAACAATTCGAGAACGTTTCCCGGTCGAAATTTTCTCATCTTTTACATTTTTCACCAAGTGCATCCAACGCGTATTCGTTGGGCCGATTCGTCGAGATACATCGCGCGTTACGGTTAACATTTACCGTTTATCGAACCGCAAAATATACGGTATTCGATCTTCGATCGGGTCGAATCTCGACTCGTTTGAACACGATTCTTGGAAGATTCTCTCTTCTCGGTTCGTCGCGAATGTTCCCCGGTTTTAGGCATTCGTCGACAACGAACGATTCGTTCGACCCCGCTCTCGCGGCGTTATCCACGTCACCTAACTTTTAATTGAACCTACGAGCGCCGATTCGTCTTGTTGACATTCTTTTTTTTTCCGCTTCGTTAACGGAGTCGTAATTAATTCCATTTTAACGGGACACGAGAACGTAAAGTAGTTTATCCGCAATCCACTCGCAAATTTATTTCATAATTGTACACTTTCATCTTTATCCTCTTTGTTGCGACGAATACGACGTACGGTTCGCTTTTCCCATTGCAAGCTCCAACGGTAATGAGTATATTTTTACCTATTAAAATTGAAGCGCGAAACTCGTTAACAGAGAAGAGAGAGAGAGAGAGAGAGAGAGAGAGAGAGAGAGAGAGAGAAGCAACGTTTCAGAAATTTTTCGGTCAAAGAAATTTGATTCTTCGATGCGAAAGGTTTTCGTTTGATAACGTTGCCGCGTAATTTCTATATAAACCGATACCTCTGTTTACGTTTCAGCGACCGCAAATGTGGGAGAAATTGAAGAAGAAGTACGATCCTACCGGAGAGTACTCGCGCAAATTCAGAGAAGACGCCAAGAAGCTCGGGATCACCGTTTAAATAGTTCGCAACCAACGAGTGTCTTTGTCAAGGACGTCCAAGTGCCTCACTTAAGAAATAGACTCGTCGAATATTGTTGATCGACCTCGGTCGTTTTTTTTTTTCTTTTCCTCTTTAAATTTGTATCCAAGTCGAAAGATCGCGAAATAAATATTCCACCGCATAGAATTTGGAAAACGGGGGAAACGATTTCTTCGGCGAGAAAAGAGACAGCGCGATCTCTTCGTTTCGTGGTCGGACGAACGAAGGAAATCGAAGAGAGAGAGAGAGAGAGAGAGAGAGAGGGAGAGGGAAAAAAGTCCTCGAAGATTCGTTTCTTTGAGGGAACAACCGTCTAGAAAACAAAGAAAAATCCCCTGTTACGCGACGTACCGTGCCTTCGGTCCCGTCTCCACCTCCGCTCCTTTTTCCTCGCGCAGTTCTATTACGAGTGATTGTTTCGCGTTGAAAATAATCGAACCGGTTTCACGGTCGACGGAGAGGTGGAGAAACGCGAGATCCTGTAGATTTAATACGAAATTGGAAAAATACCCCGTCGGTTCCGTACGGGTAGATCAATCCGGGGATTTGTATGCGCTCTAGGCAGCGTTCGATCTCTTCCCGGTTCGACGAAAATATCGTTCGAAGTGTCGCACGTGTAATGCAGCTTCTCGTCGCGGTCACGCCGAGTAGTCGGCGAGCTGCGACCGAATCGCGAATCGCGATTCGCAACAACCGGATGCTCTATACTTGTCGGTTGCTCTATACATTTGTCGAATATTTCGCACGGGTTTCTAATTCGGCGCTAAAAATATTCGGTGATAACGGAAGTAAGGAATCGTGGGGCTTGGCCGATCGAACGGCTCGTATCTTCTCTCGGTTCGACTATAGGTGTTTCGCGTTCAGGGAATTACATCGCGTAAACGCGTCTCTGTTAAAATTAACGAACAAACGGGGAAACTTTCGTCGCGATCCGATACCTCTTCGTTTGGTCCGGTTCTCCGGCAAGCGGTTCGAACGATCACCGAACTAGCTCGACGCTCGTGATCGCGAAGTTTCGCTGTCTTTCGAAAATTCAATTACTCGAACAGAAGCTCGACATCCGGTAAAATTTTTCTTCGAGTTAACGGAACCTCTCGCCGGCTACTTACCAAAGTAGTTTCGTTTCGTTAGGAGTTTGGTTCGCTGGTTCGGGAACTGGGGATCGAGGCGCGCGCGAACGACGAATCGAATCCGACCGCGACACGTTGCTCGATGAATATTTAAAGAAAAGCACGCGAACGGGAGGGGACGATAACGCGCGCGGTATTCGTAATCACCACGAGGTGTTGGTCGATTCGTTTCTCCGCTTATGTTGCTACGGGTCGCGACGTTTCTACGCCGAATAATTGATTTCCCAAGCCGCGAGTACGGAGGAACGGAGGAACGGAAGAACGGAGGAACAGAGATGTTCGTCGATTCTTTGGAAGCGATAAATTCGGGGCAGAATACCTGGGAAAAGTTTCAAGTCCGAACAGTGCCCCTCGAGACCGTCCGCTTAATTTCGCGACGTTCTTCGTCCTCGAATATACGCGTGGCCGTGTACCTACTTACACGCGCCGTAATTCTTTCGGGACTTTGAAAACAATTTTGCGTTGCCATCGATTCTCCTCGTTTCTCCCCGAAGTCTCGTTTTATCTCGTTGCGCCGTACTTTCGAAGAAGTACACTTTCCTTCGCGGCCCTTTGAATTTTTTACGGGCGCCAGTTTGATAAATCGTACGCGCAGGAATTATTGCTCGACGTCTCTCGCGATTACCTCCGCGAACCGTCTCGTTTTTTGCTTTTCCTTTTCCTTTTCCTTTTCTCTTTCTTCTTTCTTCTTTCTTCTTTCTTCTTTCTTCTTTCTTCGCTCCTCTTCCTTCTTTCCGTTTCCGTTCGAAGAACGACGCCAATTTCTTGAAATATTCATCCTCGTTATTCCGTTGAAAGATTACTTTTCTTTTCTTTTGAATTTCGATTACGGTTTCAGAGCCGAGGATAGCGATTACGCATCGGCTCGCGTCAATACGAAATCGAGCCTCGAGGCTCGATACGAGGTGTATCGGAACGATGACCGAATTTACTCGGCCGGAAGGTACGCGTATAATAAATTCCGATTTGCGTCGAGCGCGTAATCGAGATTCGCGAGTCTACGCCAAGATTTATTCTTTTCGCCAAAGAAACGGAGTCGGATAATTATGTACACCGTTGTTTTCCTCCTCGTCGAGATTCTCGTTCGTTCAAAGGAATCGAGCAAATACTTTATTTATCAATAATTCGTTTCGCTTCGAACTTCAACTTTCCCTTTGAAGTCCCCCTCCGTGGATCCGATATCTCTTTTTGGTCGTTTCGTTACCGCTAGGCTCTCCGAAAGACGTTTTATCGTTTCGCGAGTGCTTCGTTTTTATTTTAATTAGGTCCTCGTCGAGCATTTCCATTCTCGCGTATCGTGTACGCTGCGAAACAATAACGTCGTTCGTTACGAAGAGTTTTTCGTTACATATTTTAACGGTAGAAACACGGCTCGCGTCTCGTACGCCCCGGTGCGTCGAAAATTACGGAGACGATCCGGGCAGCGGTCGGAGGTCTCGGTCAATTTCCAAAACGATTATTTGGACGAGCGACTCGTTCGTTGGTAAGAAACGCTATCGGGTCGAGTACACTGTTCGGGCAACGTCGGTACGCGTTGGAGTTGATTCCCAGAGCGCGTTATCACGAGTTAACGCAGGGTAATAGCCGGAAAATAAAATATTTGACGGCCGGGGAATGGGATTCCCGTGTCGGAGCAGCTTCGAGCTATTACGATGAGAGTAAATCCCGTAAATAGACTTACCTCTTCGTCTTGTCCAAACCAGAGGGACACAACTTTTATTTTGGTCTCGAAGCCACTCGAATTTTCTTATCCTCCTTGGTGAAACATCGCTCGGAGGAAACTTTACTCGCGGCTGCCTTTGTTGGTGCGGCGGCGAAACTTCAGGAGTCTCGTGATAAATTAACCCCTCTCTCTCTCTCTCTCTCTCTCTCTCTCTCTCTCTCTCTCTCTCTCTCTCTCTCTCTCTCTCTCTCTCTCTCTCTCTCTTTCGCCCTCTTCTTCGCCCTTTATTCATCCGTACCTGTACCCTATTCTACTTCGTTCTGACGTTTCATCGTACCTTTCTCCCTCTCTGTGCTCGTCCTTCTCCGTATTGCCTCCGTTGGCCCCCTGCCCAACGCCACTCCCTTTTCCACAGCGATGGACTTCGAGACACTTCGAATCACTTTGAACGTACGATGAAAGTTCTTAATTACTTTGAGCGTTATTCGAGATCGGACGTGCTTGTTTGGCTACTGTGAGGTAATCGGACGGAAGGAAAGGAAAAAAATAGCCACCGTGATTCGTTTGGAATTTTTAGGAACCAGCAACGGAAGACGTTGATTCTCGAAGGTCTCTTTTCCGATCGTCGTTCGTACGTAACTTAACTCCGAATGTCCCAAATTCCAGTCGCGCGAATATTACCTACGAAGAAAGGATCGGTCGCCTTGTCCGTAACCCGTTCGAAACGACGAAGAACCGTGATCGAACAGGAAGTAACGGCGAAACGCTTCGTCGTCGCGCGTTCAACGACCGGTGACCCTCGAATCCGAGACCGAGCGGAGAAACAGTCGACTCTGTCGTTCTCTCGGGTCGAGGTTCGCGGTACCGTATAAGCGACGGGGAGGATTTTGCGACACCGTTCTCGAGCGCGTGCACGTTGATCGCGCGCTCCAACGATTTATCGAGGAGGTCCGTACGTGCGTTCGGGCATTCTCCGAATCGCGAACGATTCGACGTTCGTCTCGCATCTTCGTCGTTGGTGGCTCGCGCGGCAAAAGGTCTACGTACGTTTCGGTTTGCAAACAAGTGAGGGTTACCTCGCAATTTCGAAACAGCGAGGAACGAGAGCGAACGGGACGGTCGAGGGCTCTCGTTGCGCGAACTTCCCCGTACGAGGGAATTACGCGGAAACTGGCAAGGGAGAGAATCGAACGGCTACTCTTTTTCGTAGCGTTACTTTCTTCCGTAACGTCTCGTCCGGTCCGGTCCGGTCCGGTCTTGTCTCCGTTTCCTCGGCGCGTCTCGCGTTATCGATTTTAAACGATCGCTACCCAGTCGTAACTTTTCGAGTAAGAACGTCCACGAGTACGCGTTTATGGACTTCCGAGCGACACGATGCGCGGTTCGTTGTACCTCTGGGAAGCCGATCCGGATATTTCGACTTGTTTACGCTCGATGCGAATCGAACTCGTCGCGTCCTCGAGTTCATTAACGCGCGAACCGATGCTCTCGAAACAATGCAAATACCCGGGACGAGGGTTTTAACCACGAACGCTTCCAGGGTTTTATCTGGAAATATTAATGCACCCTGCGGCTCGTACTCGGTAACGGAGATTCGAGCGGGAGATCCGCCGCCTCTGTCCTCCCTCCCTCCCGTGACGTTTCGCAGCACGGAGCGATTAGTCTTCTCTGTGCGCGCGTGCTTCCGTTGTACCTTAATAACGACGTTCGACTGAAAATTACGACGGGGAAAACGCTCTGTACTTGGCCTTATCACCGATGAACTAAGAGCGGGTTATTAAATATCGCAGTCGCGAGCGAGTTTCCCCCATCCGGAGACTTTATAATGGTAGTTTTACTTGCTCGTTGGCGAACTTCTATCACCGCGTGCCACGACTCCTCCATTCCTCCCTCCCAGCTCGCGCGAGCAACTCGTCGCTTTGCGCGTCTGGAAGGACGTGGAAACCTTACCACCGTCTTCTCGGGAATCGAGATCGTTCCAAGTATTTACCGTGTCGCGCATCGAACGCGTTGGATCGTTGGAGGCTCCTTTTACCGCGTGTACTCGAAATCGCTGCCTAGGCGTACGCGTACGCGTACGCGTACGCGCGCACAATATCTATCGGCGACGATTCGCGATAAATCTCGAGTAAATCTCTAAACGCGCAAGTGTATTTTGCACGGCGGTAGTTCGCCAAGGTGGTCCTGGTCACACTGGCCGACTTTCGTCGTCGTATTTACGAACGGAATTCGATAAGTCGAGTCCTTGGTAACGGAACAACTCGCTCGAGTAAGCGTCGTTTTTACAAACCGATTTGTTCACCGATACGAGTCCGAAACACGGAACCGATCGCGTCGAACCCGATAGGACGGGACGGGACGCGAGCGGATTTCTACGGATCGTTCCCGATAAATCTGTAAAGCGATCTCGTCGCAGAGGGACGCTCGGTAACGCGTACTTGTTCGCAACGATCCCGAGGGTGAATATTCCGTGTTCCCGAGAGACGCACGCCCACCCGACGCGTTGTCGTTCGCGCGACTTTGCGGCGCGGGTGTGAACAATATAGTATACGCTTCGCGTTTCCATTAACCGGTTTACGTTTGTTTCACGGTCGAGTAATTGACTCGGTGTTCGATCGTTTTTCGCGAGGTTCGAAATTCTTCGCCTCGCTACTTCGAGTAGATTTCTGCCAAGACAGGCCCACAGAATTCGTTCGCAACGAACACGATCTGGAATTTCCGCTCGCGGAATGTCCGCAGCAGCGTCGAACTTCGAGTAAATCCCAACGAGGGTATTTCTCGCGATCTCGTGCTCTTTCGTAAATATCTCCGAGACGGAGGAAACATCGTTTCCGGGAAAAGAGGCGAGAGCCGTTGCTAAATCTCCCGTTTGCCGCGGGAACGCGACACGGAAGGGAAACTGCCGGAATCAATCGCCTTGACGCGCGACGTTAAATATCTAATTACCGAAATTAGGCCGTCAGGCGGCGGTGATCGTGTCGCGAGGAAGTCAGCCGTGTATTCGGTTGCCCGACCGTAACGAGGATACGTACGTCAGGACACGTGCAAGTACGACGCGTTAGTCCGGCACCTAGCTGCGACACACCCGCGCGCGATACGTACGACACACCTATGCATATGCAAGCGGGGACTCGTCGGAGGGAAGCTAGCTTTCTCTCCTCTTGGACAGGTATCTCGATCGTACGAATACCGTTCGATCGACCGTCCGAACAGCGAAACGGAGACGCACGGTTAACCGTGCACGGTAAAATACCTCGCTCTCCAAGAAAATCTTCCATTCCTGCCCATCACGATGACCGAGTAACGTCGATTTATCGGCGGAAGCGTTGCTATCCACGAATACGCGAATCTCCGTTTAAAGCGACTTATCGAACAGCTTCGATGTTTCACCGTTTAATAAATCCACGGAACCGAAAGTTCGAGCATTGCGCGAACGAATACGTAAATACGTAAATACGTAAATACGTAAATACGTAAATACGTAAATACGTAAATACGTAAATACGTAAATACGTGTATTCGTTGTTAACGCGCCGACGCGACGAGAAGAGCTGGAAACACGCGTTAAATAGAGGCGGGGAGGTGCAAAGGAAGAGACCAGGGAGACTCTGCCCGAGCGAGAAACGAGAAGAAAGACGGACGCCGAAGTCGAAGAAGAGACGGAAAAGGGAGAGGGAGGTTAAGCGGTAATACGATATTGCGCGCACAATGGAGCGTCGAGGCGGCCCTGAAAGGAATCTCGGGGTGCTCGACAAACGGGAGAGAAACGGACAACTAGCGTTGTTGTTCGTAGGGTGTAGTTAAAGTTTGCAACAGCTGGTACACTGTACGTGGAAACGTAAGATGCGAGAATGTACGACAAAAGAGGGAAACGACGAACGTATCGTTGTTATCGTTATCGACGAAACGCAATGTCCGTTAATCGCGGTACCGAACGAGGGGTAGCTTTCGTTTCGCGGTGTAGGATTCACGCGGGGCAGTAGTCAACGCGCGCGGCGTACACATACCGATGCCACGTCGGAGCGCTAGAATTGCATAGCTGCGTCCAGAGAAATGGAATCGTTGCCGATGGAAGCCGGCCGAAACCAGGGGTGAACGTACGGGACGGTGCCGCGAAGGGGATACACGAAGTTCGCAAAGTTCGCAAAGTTCGGCAAGTACGGGCCGATCGAATCGACGAAGGAAACGGGGATCGGACGGAAAGTGTACGCCGAGGGAACTTATTTGCAGAAATTCTTCAATTTCCTCCGCCGAGGCGTCGAGGGCGACCGTATTCGGCGCGCGATGCGACGGCTCTTTCTTCGCGGACCGTGGCAGAAGATCAACCGTCATTTTTTACACGCTGCGCGACCCTTTCGATTCGCGAAATTCCATTTCGAGCCATCTCTCTACGATGCCAGCAACGTTTCGAGTTACTCTCGATACGCTTTCGTCGCGTTAAGGGGACGCGGATCGCTCAACTTTGCGAATCGACTAAAAATCGATCGCGTTCGTCGTTTGTTTATTCAACGGTACGCGATACGACGAATACTTTGCGAAAGTTTTGCGAGAAAATTTCGACAATCGTTTTCGCGCTTGCCGGTCGTCGACTCGTTTCCACGAGTAAACCCTTAAAGACGGCACGGAAAAAGCTCTCGATGAAAGAATCGTATCGACGAGAAAATTATTTTCGTAGGTTCACCGTCCAAAGGATCGTCGGAAAAATCTTGTTTCGATCGCTCGACGATGAAACGCGCAGCTGTTATCCGAGGCGTTTCCCAATTACGGTCTCGATACGCGCTTAAGCATTTTAAAGCTGGTTGCTAAAGGGGTCGTTTAAATCCGAATTAGATGGGAGAATTCGGTCTGGTTCGAGTCGCGAATCCAGTCTCTAATTTCGTTAGGGAGCTCTCGAAGCTGGCTGGCCGTAGCTCCTCGTTACAGCGTGGGATCTCTACCGCAACTCTGGACAATTTCGCCGCGACTCCTCCTCGCCGAGACCGGCAAGGCGTTGTGCCGCGCTGTGTCGCGCTGTACCGCGCCGCGCCGCACCGCACCGCTCGCATTCTCGACAATCCCTCCCGTATGTAATTTCGCATTATACGACCGACGCGCACTCGTTCCTCCGGAACACGTTCATCGTTGCGTCGAGCGTAATCAAAGGGACGTCTAGAGAGCAGTCAAAGAGACCGGCGAATGAATTCTCTACCTGTTGAAAACGAGCGAGCTAAATAATCCTAGACGCGCGCGGCCCTTTTTCCTTCCCATTTCTTTATACTCGGCCTTGCACTTTCCCAGAATCGCGTACAATATTATTACGAAAATGTAGTCCGGTACTCCCGGCGCGTCTACACCGCTGTTCGCGAGCATTTGCCCACCGGGTTTTCGACCCGTGGTTAGAAAACGGTGCTCTCAAAGGCTGCCCGTTCGCGCGGGTGTCGTTTTCGACTTTAAGAATACGCTCAATCCTCGAGCTCGACGGAAAACACACCGAGGGCCAGGGACCAAAGATGCCGGGAAATTCGATTCGAAAGTAATCCGTTCTCTATGGTCGACCGAACGAATCGTCGTTCGAGTCTCCTCCCTTTTCGCTACTACCGTTCCCCTGGAATTTTGGTGTAAACCTTGGCGAAAGAGGCAAGATGGAAAGGAAGAAAGAAGGAAACTGGATCGAATTCGAGTTTTCCCACTCGATTTAAGTTTTCTCGCTTTATTTGCGTTTGCTCTCTCCGAGAACGGACTACGATCGAAGTAGCAGCAATCACCCGGGCTAGTTTGGAAAGGGTGATTTCGAATCGACTTTAAGCGATCCCGACTCGGACCGTTCCTCCGTCCGCCCCTCCGCGCATTTAAATCGACCGTTTAAGTCGGCGCTACACTAATTTCGTAATTCATTTCCATATTTAACACGCGGCACTGAATCGTCGTCGTCGTCGTCGTCGTCGTCGGAGTCGGAGTCGGAGTCGAAGAGGGAAAGGTTTTCCCTTGTAAAGGGGTTGAAACGGTGTCGGAGACAGCCACGGAGAGTCTGCCGGAGGCGGGCTAAATCCGAGACCAACCGGCGGCCGGGGGGGAAGGCGTATCTTCCGGAAGCGACTATAAATAAATTAAGCGATCTCGCGAGTAAGCTTATGGAAACAATTCTTGCGGATCGGAGAGGAGCTTCTCGAAACGTACGCGCAATAATGTTTACGGGCGACGTATCGCGAGGAAGAAAGAGAGAGAGAACCGTGATTCACGGACCCGGACGGTCCATAATTTAAAAGCCGAGAGGCTTTACGGAAAGGGAAACGATAAAAATAAAAGGTATCGGGTCGTCTCGCGAGTAACACGGATTTTTCAGTCGCGCGTAATCAATGTCGTCCCAATCGTCGGATATTATGCTCGTTGGAAAATTTTCAAACGGAAGCAACGCGAAAAGAAACGCGCTACGAAAGAATGTACAGGGTTTGCCAATTATCGTATTTCCTGTACGCTCGACGACACGGAAAAATATTTCCGTGCCGCGAGGTAATATTTCGCGCGACGAAATGAAATTTCGCCGTTCCCTCGGATAGGTGGAAAAAGGTGCGAGTCGAAACGACGCGATGGGACGCGAGGCGACGCGACGAGATCGTTTTGTCATTGTTCTCTCTTGATTCGGTTCGGCGTCGGATCGCCTACGGTCAGGTAGGTAGATCGAAGGGCTTATCGTTAGTCGCGTCGGCTGGCAGAATCTTCTCTCGAAATCAGAGACGGGGAGGGTCGACCGTCTCGTTCGATTCCCTCCGCTGTCAGGGTCGCGAATCCGTCGGCCTCGATCTCGAGGTGCGACCCGAACACCGATTCCTCGGGGTTTGCTCCGGAGCCGCGGCGGACCGAGTCGGTTTTCCTTTCTTCGTTCGTTCCACTTTGTCCGCGGAGACAAGAGGATCGAGGCGACGCCGGAGAGGACTGCGACTCGCTTTTTGTCCACCGGTATCGGTAAGTGGGACGGAGTGGCGGACGTAGTCGGGTTTATCGGAAACGGGGAAGAAGTAAATCCCAGAAAATTAGTGTCCCGCGGTTCTTTGTCCTCCGTTGCTTTTTCCACGCATCGAGAAACGATGTCTCTTCGTTACGGAGGACTTTTTTCCGTTTCGATCGCGTATAAAACGAGTTTACCGACCTTGCCACCGGTGATCTCGATACTTGCTAGGATCGATCGAGTCGAAGGCAACCGTTCAAGTCTTTCGCGCTCCGTTCCAACGGTAAGAAACGTTCCGTATAATTACTATATTATCGCTCGTACCGCTCGAACGAGAAAACGAATTTGTCGAAAAGAATTCGCGCAATTTTTAATTTCCGCGTTATCTTCGTGGGTGTTCCGCGACGAGTAAACACCCGAATCCACTGCCATCGCCCCTTGCGGTCCGACGGCAAGATATACTTCCGCGAGAAACCCACGAATTACACACCGTCCCGAATGCGTAACGCGCGCCTGTGCTGATCCCGCGTTCCGTGTACCCCACCTTTCCGCTTAATCCGCCCATCCGTAGACGTCCGATTTTGTTGATAAACAATCGCGCTTCGCCCGAAGACGAATCGATCCCGGCTCGCGACAGAGCGAAACAAGGGACGGTACGAGTTCGAGATTCGATTTCAGTCCCGCATTTGTGCCACGTGTGCCACGTGTGCCACCCGTGCCACCCGTGTCACCCGAGCCACCCGTGCCACCTGTGCCACCTGTGCCACCTGTGCCACCTGTGCGCCCTCGTTTATTTTATTTACTCTTCTGTCTTTCTCGAACGCTTTTATCGCGCGATACGAGATGGAAGGTAACGCATCGAAGAAAGAAACGAGGCGACGATCGCGCGCTACGTATCGACGCGTTATCGCGTTAGCGGATCGATACGATAACGGTAACGACAGCGATCGCGACTCTCGAACATCGAACGGTAACCGTTAACAAGGATCCCTCTCGGTTCTCCGAGCGATCATAATTTTTCAACGATTTTCATCTCGAATCGAGCATCGCTCGTATTACCCGCAGCGTTCGATTTATCGTTTTTCGTTCGATCGAATTCTCACCGGTACGCGCCTTCCTCGAAGCTGTTCGCACTTTGGTGCACGCGTGCACGATCGCGAAAGCTCGATCAACGCGCGCGTGACGGGACAAATTCCAAACTGTCACTTTTCAGCGAAGGATTCGAGTCGATCTCGAATCCTGATTCGTCCGAGTTAAATATAGCGAGGATCGGTGAGAGTCGCGACGAATCGCCTGATCCAAACTGAGAACTTTACTTGAAAATTATTCGGACGGGAGAATTATTCGACTTCGGAACACGGATTGCTTCGTTCGAGAGCTCGACGAGTTTGCGTACAGTTGCTGTCTCGAAGAACGGTACAGGTGGAAAAGTTTCGCACGGTCGGTTTTCGCGGTAAGTCTCGTCGGGAGGACTTTCGTCGAATTCGAGCTCGGGGATCGGGATGCACCGTTCCGGGTGGTCCGAGGTGACGAAGCCGTTCGTAGAAATTAGATATCGAGGAATTCGCGACACGCGAGATGCGCCGCGTTCGTAAAACGGTCGATCGGAAGTTATACGAGCCGCGCGCCGAACGGGCACGGAACCCGTTGAGAAATTTTAAAATCGTGCAACGTTCGTTTCTTTTTTAACGGCCGTAACGCTGGCCAAGTTTGCGCGATTCCACCGACGACGAAAATATCGCTCGCCCTTCGCGGAAAAAATGAATTTTCGTTGGTCGAGTTCGCGGCCGAATTCGAGCAAAGAATCGGATCGAGTACGAAGAATCTGTCTTTCGTTCGCGAGTAATTTGTATCTTCTCCCTCGGACGCGTCGAAAACTTTTAATATCGCGCATGCCTCCGAAGCGGAAAGCAAGGAGTAAAGTCCAAGTTCGTTATTTTCGTTTATTCGACTAACCGGCGATCGCGATTCGAGCGAGTATTCCAGGTTCGCCGAAGCACGGTCGTTTTTCGTAATCGAGTAAGCGAATCGAACCGCGGCGAGAAATTAATTTCAAAACCGGCGAAACTCGAGGAAGTTCGCAAAACGACTAGTTGTACGCGTAATTGCAACTTCATTTTCGCGCGAAACTCGAGGAAGCGGAGGCGGCGAACTTCCCACCGCACGCGCTACCTGTCTTTGGTTCGTACTCGAGTTCGGTCCAACTGGCGCGAGACACCTGTATTATCTGCGTGAATTATCGACCGATCCGAAGCTCCGATTAAACGCACCGCGGGCATAATTTTCCTCGGTAGGGACGAATACGCGCGGATCGGCGTCGAACTTGCGCTCCGCCCGGGCAATTGCTCTTCCTCCGTCCCGATCGAATCGATACCGGCTGTTACCGCAACAACGGAATTCCGAATCGCGATACTATACGCTCGAAACGTACGCGCTGAAAGTCCGATCGTTCGTCGATCGGTGTCTCGGTCGCGTAGGTCTCTCGGTTTCGCGGAAAGTCGCTGCTCGTCGGAACCCGTCGAAACGATTTTCGATACGACTCGAAACGTTACAGTTTCCTCGCGCCAACATTTCGAGAACTCGATCTTTACGCGAACACGTGCCGCAGCGATCCGTAAGCCAACGAGAGATCGATGTCGATCGATGTCGCCCGATGTGGCGAATATCAGTCTCGAAAGTACGCTCGAACCGAAGCCACGGCGATTTTTCACGAGGTAGGTACACGCTGCGCGACGCGACGCGACGCGACGCGACCGATCGACCCTCGAACGATTTACAAGAATTTCAATTACACAAAGTAACTTTGATTCGCTCTCGTGACCGGGCCGCCTCGTTTTTGGAAAACAACGAGCAATCTCGACGCAAGAGATAATTATCCATCGATCGACAACTTTTTCCTCGAAGACGAAGCGTAGGGATAAAAGAAGACGAGCGATAAAACGCGAACTCGGTACGAAACTACGATCCTCGGTTTTCCACGCGTGACGCGTTCACCCGCTTGGACGCGCGGGATTCTCGCTTCCGAGTCGCTTCCGGATTTCCATCCTCGATTGCCAGATTATCGTCGTCGTTGGAACGGAAACTATCGACTTCTTCGTGGAAGAGGAACGATGAAATTCGTGAAAGGCACTCTCGGTGATCGACGATGGGAACGGGAGACTCGCGGTTGCTCGTTGATCGATGCCGGCCGCTCTAAACGCGTTCGTAGAGTCGCTTAATTAAGAATAGACGAAAAAGAAACGATCCGACGTTGCGGTACGTACGAACGAGTTGATCGCCGATCGCGAATTCGGTAGGTTCTGTCCCTTTCGCGTAGCCTACCGTGTCCGAGTCGATTCGGATTCGCCGTACTCGACGGATCGCAAGATTTCATCGTCGAGCGAACGCGCAATGCAAATTCACGAGGAATATTCCTTCGAGTTCGATGTAAGTCGTTGGGAGTGTAAAAAATATATAATCGAAAATCGATTCGATGATACGAATCACGGGCGAGGTTTGTTGCTTTCCGTTCAGGGAATTATGAAATTATAAAATACGGACGTTCGCAAACGCTGAAATTCACCGAATCGACGAGTAAATCGACCAAGTTGCCACCATCGACAAACGTTTAATCAGCTTCGTCGGTCGTAATCGTAAACGGGACAACCGAACTATTTTTTCGATCCGCGCCACGCCGTTCCTTTCAATTATCCGAGAGTTTTTTTTTTTCACGCATCGTTGCACGCGTATCGTTCGCGATAACTCGAATAAATCGTTTTAAAATTTATACGCCGAAAATTTATCGAAAAACGTAGCAGCGAGGCACAATGAAGCGTCGGCGAACAGAAACGAACAATGCGAGCGATAGCGCATTGCCCATAGTCGGATACTCTGTCCGGACGTAGCTTCTGAATCGTGCATCGCCCGCAAAATCGTTTCGAATCGTTTCGAAACTTACCATCGAAAGTGTGCAAAGACATCGATCAACGAGTTTCATCGAAGATTTTTAGCACGCGTTCTTTTCCTTTCGTCTCCCGAGTTCGAAACGTTTCGTTCTCCGTCTTCGGCGCGAGAGAACCTTTCGTACGATCGGCTTTAAGCGAAACACCGGAGAGGAGACGGACGAATATTTCGAGAGCGGGCGAACGAAGCACCCCGTACATTGTGTTTCGTCGTTCATCGATCCGAAATTTGTTCAATTTTCTAGTAAAATTGTGCTTCGCGAAACGCGAACAACGATTCTCGCTGTCACAATTTTCCAATGAACGCGCAATCGCGATAATCGGATCGACTCACGAATTTCCGTGCAATTTTCAACTCGACGAACGAAATATTAGAAAATATGGAAGCAACGTTCGGCGTATCGTAACGATTGTTCCGTCGGCGAGCAGAACGGCAGCAAAAACGTAAACGAACGTCGATGCGGAGTAGGCGACTCGTAACGCGAACGATAACCGAAACGAGAGGAAACGTACGATCGGGCCGATGCGGGAAATAAAATTACTTCCGGTTGCGATCGTTTCGTTGGAACGATCGGGTTTAGAACACGACCGAAATTTCCGATGCGGCATCGGTACGAATTTCCTGCGTACGTACTTAGCGTACGAGCAGATGGAGGGGAGGGTGCGAGCTAGCATGTAAGTGGTGTGCGCCCGAAGGGATTAATATTAAGGGCACATTTCGACGTGCCTTAGCTCCCGGTCCAACCCCATCGACGGCACCGCCCGACTGTGACCCGATTTTCCTCGATAACAGCGCCTGTGCACCGCCGTCTACATAATTCACGCGTCGAACGAAGCCGCCCCATCGTTTTCGGCCAATACGATCCGGCTTGACACTTTAATCCACCGCGATCCTACGAATGCACTTCCCACGCGCGCACACACACCAGACACGCGCACGCGCACACGCACACGTACACGCACACGCACACGTAGATTTGACTTGGTAATTCGCGACTCTGCTACCTCGACTCGCATTCTCGACACCGAAACGCGCATTATCTCCGCCAACTACAATACAGGCTGTTTCTTAATACCGGGTTGGCCGGATACGCGAAGACGGCTGCGCGAGTCTGAAAACGACTCGAAGATATCTCGTACACGTGGAAACGGATACGGTCGATAGCGCGTTATCTTCGAAACGTTGCTCGATCGTTTAGTTTCGAACGAAGCACTCGTTGCGTTCGCCTTTGGCTTCGACGCAAAAGATCGCTAAGCCATTCACGGTCGGGGTTCGAACAATTCGCGCTATTAGAGACTGTCGGTTGCAAGTTGGTCTTTCCGGGGAATAATTCCGACGTGTCGCCGCTGTTGCGACAGCACCTCTTGCGTTCCTCGTCGGAGAGTTATTCGACCGATTAGTTTCCGGTAAGTACTCCGTTTCTGTATAGGTAAACGTGTACGTTCCTCGATCGTTCGTCGAACCTCCCGCGGCCCGATACGTACGAGCTGTTACGTACATCTTCGAACGCGTTTCGACGAGTTGCGGAATTGCTCTCGCAAAGTGAAAATCGAAGGAAAAGAATCTCGTACGTTCGAGTCGTCCCAACGTCGAGGACGTTCGAATCCCATGGGCGAAGTAAGTCGGACGCGTAGGGATAGTCGTGGACGAAACCTTCTCCTGGCAACGAGCCACGCAAGACGGAGTAAACAAAACGTGCATCCGGTCGTGAAATATACACTCCCCCCGATATTGCGAAAAAATTGAAATCGAAACTATGGGCCATCGAAACCGTGGTCCGTAGAGTCGGCTACGGAGCAGGACGCGCGACAGACGTACGGGTACCTCCGTATTTGTTCGCGATCGAGCGTCGCGTAGATTTCGTTCCTCGAAATTAATATTTTCCGTTCAAACGGATATCTAGCCATTGGCGAGGCTGTTCCGCGCTCTCGATCGTATCTTTTCGTCGGGGTCGTTGGAAAAACGACCCCGTTGTTGGGTCGGAGACCATCGAGCCGTCGCTGGGACGTCGGTAATATTTTTTAAACGAGATTAGTTCCCGTTTCAACGTTGGCTCTCTGCCGACAAGTTGCGAGCGCACCTGGTTCATTTTTTTCGGGAAAAACTTTACCTTCTCGACGAACGAAATTTTATTCGACTTTTAAAGAAGTTTCGATCACGGAGGGATTCTACGCTTTTGAAAAAGCTCGATAATCGACGAGAGCCGAGTCCACCGAATCCGGTGAGTAACAAGGGATTTTCCATTCCGGATGGTTCGCGATCGTACATGCTCGAATAAGGTAGCAATTTTCGATCGACGTAAACGCGGTGAAACTCCCGTCGAAGGGAATATCGATCTCGAGCGAGTCACGGGACGAACAAGTTTGAAAATTAGACTCGCGAAAACGATGGAAAACTTTTCCAACCGTCCGAGAGTTTCCCCGACCGAGCCGGAACGGAAGCAGCTCTCGTTAACTACGACGAAACGAGCTTCGTTTTTACGCGCATACGGAACGTTTATTCATCGAACACCGTTCCCGCCCCGTCTAATCGTCGAATACGAATCGAAGCGGTCCGGCCGCTTCTACGAATATTTTGTACGATCCGATTCACTTGGACACCGCGAAAGCAATAATGCAAAGAGCGCGTGGAAAATACGAGATCCTTCCAAGATCTCGGGAGGCAACTGCCTTAGTTTTCGGGTATTCCGAACGATTTCAGTGGAATCGGAGAGATATCGGTACTCTCCCTGCTATCGCGTATTCCGGTTAATTAATTTCGCAAATGCTTTCGACCGGTCGATGTCGCGAAACGTCGTTGGAAATTGTCCAAGTATAAGAAAAGACGAGTTTTTACTCGTCTCGAACGAACGATGCACAGCGCGTCCATCTTTAATGCAGCGCAGAGTCTCGCAGGTGCCGTCGCAGCTTAGCGTCCCATCTTAAACACTGTTTCCTTAAGGACTGCATTAGGAACGAGTCTCCGCAGCAGCCATCTTCCGCCTTACCTTCTTTCGCGTTTTACACCGAAACGGGCACAGGAAAAACGGGGAGAGGAGCGAGTCAGGGTCATGGAAGACGGAGCGGAATCGAGCCGCGGCGAAACGATTGAAATATCGTTCGTGGTATTCGCCACGTGGCAACCCTTCTAGCGACAAGAAATCTTATCGGGCTTTCGTTTCGGATAGAAGTTTCCATTAAAGCTTTACTCGCCGCTGTTAACGAAGTTTATCGCGATGAAACCGTTCCTTATTCGTTTTCCTCTCGGCGAACAATTTTGGTACGATCGATACTTGTAAAACGTAACGACCGTAGGAAAACTAACGAACCCCTTCGAAACTCGAAACTCGAAACCGGAAGATGGATAAGTCGCGAACGAAAATATTTTGAATCGATCTAAATCCGAAAAGGTCGACTCGCCACCGAAAATATCGTCCGCGCTTGAATTTGCGACTTTCGGATTCTGGGACACACAGGATGTTCATTACTCCGGTATTTGTCTTTAAAGTTCCGCTAACCCGCGAACGTAAGGGAGCATTTTCAACTTTAACACGGTAATTTCGCGCATCAGCGACGTTGGTTGCGCGTCACCGTGGAGCGTGGCATCGGTTTAATTTCCAATGCCACCGCAACGCAAGCGGCGGCGGCGGTGGCGGCGGCGGCGGCGGCGGCAACGGCGACGACGACGACGACGAGGACGACGACGAGGACAACGACGACGACGACCACGACGACGTACAACTTGGAACTTTGGAACTTCCCGAGGGGCGTCTCGCCCCCTTCCGAACCTTGTTTCATCGTTCGACGATGTCAATCGCTGCGGTAAAACAGCACGGCCGAAATCGTTTCCCGTATCGATACCGTACCGCGTTCAAGAGAAACCAGTCGAAAAGAACAATCGAAGCCCGAAGAAAACTCCAAGGAACGAAATTTCGAAATAGTTTCGTTACGAAACGAAAATTCTCGGTTCTTAGAGGGACTTTTCTTATTTATCGTTGCTATTTATCGTCGGAGAAGCGACATTCCGTGCGCGCCCGATCTAATATATTCGGTATAACGCGGACGAGCGATCATTATACTCGGCGCGTTACGAGACCAAGGTGAAAACAACGGCGCGCCGCGCCGCGACGCGGCGCGTCGCGCCGGTGACAGAGGGAGAGGGTGCACGAGGTAAGTAGCGAGCGAAAGAGAGAGAAAGAGAGAGAGAGAGACGCATGTGCGGCGTGCGATGCGCGCCACGTCGAGAGATACGTGAGCCGAGCTACTTGCCAAGACAAACGTTTTTATTACGAAAAATCAGGAGGTGAGACGAAATCTAGGACCGTGCGCAGGCGCGTCTCGACTTTCGGAAGACGTTGGCCACCGTGCTGCGCGGGAGGTGGAGGGAGACCGCCACGAAGCGGATGGGAGCGCCTCGCCTCGCCTCGCCGAGCGACGCTGGAGAAGGGGTGGAAGAATAGAAATGCGTTTACCCCAGCCCCGTAGAAGAAAATTTCGTTGAATCGACACGACGTTGAGCGTGTAACCGCGTTAATTACGTCGTTTTACCCGTAGTTATTAGCCACCTCGCGCAAACTTTCCGTTTCGTTGCTTTCGTTTGTACGAATGAAAACCGAGAGAGACGAGACGCGAGAAAGGAATCAAATTCGTTCGAATCGTCGCGAGGCGTGTTATCGATCGAACGAGAATCCCGACGATCGGCGATCGGCCCCGTCGACGTAACATCGACGAGCAGAATCCTCGATCTTACGAAATTTATGTACTCGGGTAACGCGATTGTCATCGACGCAAACGCTCGCACGGAATTGAATTCTTATCGATTTGTTTAGCTCGATAAGAGAAAATTGCAAAAAGGGTAGGAAAGAAAGAGCGAGGAAGCGAGGGAGCGAGTACGCGCTCGCGGTTTCTTTCTTTCCCTCTCGGCTTGTCAGAGTAGGGTCAGTCCACTGGCAACCACCCACCCCTTTGCCTCGTCCCGTCGGTAGCGCAGCCGGTGGCAGCTGATCGCCGATTGGCCCCATCGACGTAACATCGACGAGCAGAATCCTCGATCTTAGGACATTTGTATACTCGTCTAAACGTCGGAAGAATCGTGCGCGGTTGGTTAATCGCGTAACGGTGGGATTGTCACCGACGCAAAGGCTCGCGTAAAATTGAATTCTTATCGATTTGCTTAGGTCGATGAAGAAAATAGCAAAAAGGGTAGGAAACAAAGAGCGAGGGAGCGAGGGAGCGAGGGAGCGAGTACAGGCGGGGTGGGACGAGACACGCTGGCGGTTTCTTTCTTTCCCCCTCGGCTAGTCAGCGAAAGGTGACTCTACCAGCAACCAGCCAGCCAATCCCCACCCTTTGCCTCGTCCCGTCGGTAGCGCAGCTGGTGTTAGGTTTCTCGATCGCTCCTTCGGGGGTTTCCGTAGTTCTCTGTCCGTGGTGCGCGTTCACTGGTGGTCGTAGTACGCCTGCGCTCAAATCCCCTGGCCGCATCTGGCATCTCCGATCGGGCATCAGTCGCTGCGCGGACGTTGAGCTCGGGATTTTAGTCGTTCTCGCGGTCGTTGAAACGTTCGTGTCTTGCCGCTGTATTTCGTTGCCGCGCTCGTTATTGCCCCCCTCTCTAGGATCCCGTCGTTCTACGACCAGGAAGGACGCGTTGGTTCAGTGAGTAACCGATTCTCGCGACGATTGCGGAGGTAAGTGGATCGACGCGCGAGGATCATCGGGATACGATGCTACCGCGCTCCTTTCGGCTTTCTCCCTCCCCGAGTACTCGATCGTTGCACCGCGACTCGAAAACAAGTACGACGGTACTCGGATCGCGACTTTGCGAACCGAGGTGTTAACGAGACGCCGCCGGGAGTCTCCAGCGCGTTCGGAGTTCGTGGAAGTTTTACGGGGATCGGAAAGCTGGATACCGTAAGTATGCCCGAGCGGTGATTAGTTTTGAAAAGGAGCCGGCTTTTCTCGGGATCGAGATTTCGGCGAATCGAAGCCTCCGAGGGTGGAAAACGGAAACAACGCGCGTACATTCTTCTCGAGACCGTTTGGTTCGTCCCCCGCCTCGAGGGAGTTTCGTCCGTCCGTTCGTTCGTTCGTTCGGAAGGGTCGCGCGGATCGAACTCGGGGACGCTAACCCTGCAGCGACGTCGAACGAGAAGAGCAGTCGATCGAACGAAATTAATGGCTTCGCTGAGTCGATGGCCCGGAGATCCTTGCCGGGAAATTGGACCAAGGGGAAGGAAGTATCGACGGTAAGATGGTGCGCCGTCGTCTCGATCACAGTTTCTCGGCAAGTTCGGGAACGGCCGCCTCGAGACTACGTTTTCGTTTATCGGTTTCGTCTCGTCTCTTCTTGCGCAACCGCTGCACCGTGCACGGCTCCATTCGTCTCGAAAACCTCTGGATTTCCACGATTGCCTCGTCTATAGAACGGTTGGAAGTTGAACGGTTCGGCCGTGTATTCGATCAACATTTTTCGTAACATTTCGACGATTCCCAATCGCATCGAACGCGTTCAATTTCGCGATATTCGATTTCGATGCGTGTCTCGAACGATCGGTTTCGAAGCGCAAACGTACTTCAACGATCCCGAGTACACCTCATCGACGTTTCGATTCTCGTTGGTCTCGCGTGTCTCGATGAACGTGTCCGAAAGTCTTCGTACCTCGCGTCTCGTAGCGCGGTCGGTCGAGCGTTTCGTCACCATCGCGGGGAAGGGAGGTTGTTGTTTCTTCTCGGTCCGTAGTATCCGCGTAAGTACGCGTTCGAAGATTACCGGTAGGAGCGACCCGCTGATCGGATCGGGACCCTCTCCCGTACGGGCGTCGAAAATCCTAGCGATTCCTCCGAGCGATAGTTCCCCGATTGTTCAATTTGAATCGCAACGCACACCGCGTAACCGTGGAAACCTCGTTACGCGCGCGTCCGAGCGTACTCGATATTTTTACCGCGAAGAGTTTCGATCGAACGTAGGTACCATCGTGGCGTGCTCAACGGAACTCGTCTCGCGGAACGATCGAAGCTGCAACGACGACCGTTTGGAAAAATCGTTTTCATCTTTTACAGTTTCGACGGGAACTCTCCCTCCAAACGACGCGAAAGGGTTTCCGATTGGGTTTACAACGAGCGAAGCCTCTCGGTCGATTGAAACGAAAAAGTTGGCCCGAGGAGAACGCGTCCGTTTCCCCGTTTCTTTCGCCAATTCGAACAATCGAGAATCGAACGAACAGTCCCGAGTTTGTTCGGCGTCTGCGAAGTTTCGGCGTCTCGGAAGTTGAAAAAACGGGGTGACCTCCGGGCAAAGATAAATAAAGAAGAACGACGACGACGACGACGGTATTTATCGAAACGGATGTCGCGATAAATAGGGGTGCAAACCTAGGTATATATATATATATATATATATATATATATATATATATATATATATATAATAGGTAAACAGGCGGGCAACGCTGGGGGATTTTGAGAATCGAGGCGCGTCGAAGTAGCTCGTTACCGTACCGATTCAACTCGGTGGAAAGTTGCGTTTAACGTAAATACCGTCGGGTGTTTATCGGTCCGTATATTTTTACGATAGGTTTTAGTCGCGTTTAAGCGGTTCACCGATTACGCGCGACGCGCGGAAACAAAACGAAAGAGAAATCGAAAAAAGTACGAAAAGGATCACACGGCGCGTCGTCTGCGTCGTCTCGGGTTCGTAATAGCGGCGGCGGTGCTCGTTCGTCGAGTCGTTCGAGCTCGTTCGAGCTCGTTCGAGCTCGTTCGGTCGGGCGTGTTTTCCGGGGTACAGAGGACGATTCTAGACATCGAATCGGCTCGCAACTCTTCCGCGTAACGCGGAGGAAATTGCTAAATGGAAAGGTTCGCGTTCGCGTTCGCGTACGCGTTGCATCGGTACCGATCGATTCTTCTCGTCGTTTCGCGATCGAAAAACGAATTTCGATATCTCGCCGAGTGTTCGCTTTTGTAAACTCGTCGTCTCGATGCTTTCGTACGCGAACCGACGAGAAGAATCGGCTTATATAAAACGATACGAGTGGGTACGCGGTCTCTGTTGAACGAACGAGACAGACATTTTCCAAAGAAAACGAGTTCACGGTAAAGTAGACTTTGCTAAATCGCGCGACCTTTGTCTCTGTAAATGTTATCCTCGTCCGCGTCCACGTTCGCGTTCGCGCACAAAAGAGCTACGGGACGGCTCGATCTCTCGTACCGTTTTGCATCGTATTTGTACACCAAAGGTGTACATCGCGCGGTCGTTGCGTTTGGATATTATTTCACCGAAACGGCATTGTTCCCTTTCGATTCTCGGCGCTCGAAAGGGGGAAAACGTTCGAGCGTAATTACCGAGATCGCGGCACACGGTGCTTCGTTTATCGACTTTCATCGATTCGCTTTCGTTTCGTTGAACGAACGAAAACGAATATTCGATACTCGTTACGAAACGAGAAAATTGCGTAGCGTTTTGCGCATCGAACGTTCGAAGCCGATAAATAGTTTCGCGCGAACGACGATTTCGAACGAGGAATCGTTTCGCACGGATCGAAACGCCAGGTCGTCGGGTTCGTTTTCGCGCGAAACTCTTCGAGCTCGTCCGCGATCCGTGCGAGCTGTTCCTCGCGCGAAATTTAAACGTTTAACGTTCCACCGGACCCGTTATTCGATCCGTCGCGATCGATCACCGTAGACATCCAGCGCTACGATTATTCCATTAACCGGCGAATCAGGCGGGCAGGGATCCGGTAGACTCCTCCAACCGAGTACATTACGGGCTGTGGGGTTTTACGCGCGATACATCGAGTACGCTATTTACGCGACAAGGATAAGGTAAACGCGACCTATCGCGTACCTATCGCGTACCTATTCGCGATCGAACGAGACGAAACGAATCGCGGTTCGAGCGCGATATTCGAGGGATAAACCCGTCGTTCCCTCGAAAGGCCTTTCGGACGTAACGAGCAAGTTATCGCGCAGCGACCACGTAACGGGTACTCTTGCACGCACCGACGAATAGATCGCAACGAACGATATCGGAGACGATGGAAAATGGAACGTCGAAGGTTCTTCTCGGCTCCTGTCGTCGCTGTACGCGACTCCGGGGAGTTTACCATCGAGTCGACGAACGCGTTTCGAGATCGAACAAACGACGAAACATCTTACTCGTTGCGCCCTTTGTCCATTCAGGGAGAAAGAAACCCACCGCCTCGGTGTAAATATCAATCGTCGAACGACACTCGTCGCCGAATCGTGACTCCGGCGCGGCCGACCGAGCCAACGCTCGTTTCTTTCGCACGTAAATGCACCAAGGCGCGTATACTATAAATCGCGTCGTTAAACGCGCGCCGAGATTACCTCCGTAGGAGCGAGCGAGCTCTTCGAACGAAGGAAGGAAGAATTCTTTCCGAGACGGTCTTTGTCGGTCTCGCGATTGCCCGTTGCGTTTTATATATGTATTTCGGTCGATGAACGAAAAGTCGGTTCCGAGGGTTGCTCCGTGTATACGTGCCGCGTATAAGTTAGCAGGCGTATCGTTGGTAGTTAGAAACTCTCGTCTCGTTGTAAACTTTATTTCCGCAAACAGCCTTTCCACAGTTTTCAAAGTACGAGCAAATAACGACGTTAAGCGTAAACGGAGCCCCTGAGGTTTCTCGTTTCGAAAGCGCGTCCGTTTATCCCGTTTATCCCGTTTAATTCGAGGCACTCGCGACCTCGCGTTTATCTTACGAGGATGTTGTTCGATTCGGAGGAGACGGGCGGACGGACCTTTTCGAAAGTTGGCCCGAGAAAGGAAAGATGCGTTGCGATCCGAGCCATCGAAGAACGGTTTTTCGCGTTTCGCCGGAACCCGGGAACACGAAGACCGGTAACCTCTGGGAGACGTCGTTGCTCCGTTCCGGTCGGTTCGACGATCGTTTCCCTTAGCTCGGAATTGTTCGTTTCGGTCTACCGGTCGACGCTCCGTGCACGATTAATCGCGCGGTAGGTAAAAAAGAGGTCAGAAAATTGGCCGGAAGAGCGTCCGTGGGGGCGATGTCGGCGATGTCGGCGATGTCGGCGATGTCGGCGATGGCGGCGATGGCGGCGATGGCGGCGGCAGGTGACGGTAACGCAGTTTGTTTCCTGTATCGAACAATCGAAGCGAGGCGCAACGCGCGTGACGATTCTACAAAGGTAGATGCAATTTGATCCATTGTGCGAGTCGCGCACGGCTACGAACGCACACCGTATATTTAACACTCGCGCAGGATGCAACGCCGCGCGGTTTCGTTTCCTCTCTTCGGGAGAGGATACTATACTCCCGATGCGTACCGTCGACGAAATCATCGTCGAACCGTTTTTTTTTTGTCCGGCGTTTGGTTCGTCGTAGTCGCTCGGTCGACTCGAACCCTCGAACGCAGCTTCGGCTGTCTCTGCGCATTCGGTGCAACGTCCTTTCTCCCGACACGCGCGGACCACCGTTTCCGAGCTCGATCCGCTTCTTCTTCCTACTCGGCGATGGTTGACGGTGGTAGGGGCGGACGACTCTCTTCCCCGGGAAGTACGCTCTCGGTTCATCGGGCGGTTCGCGCGCGTTCGGGATGAAAGGTTTCTTCGTTGAGTCGGTCCGGAGGCTCGGTCGAGGGCCGTAACCTTCGCGTAGTTCGAAAGGCTCCGTGACCGTGAAAGAGCTCGCGTCGTCGGTCGTTGAACGCGCTCCGAAACCAAAAGCGGTGAAAATCGTTTTTCGAACGGTTCGAGCGATCCGCCGGTAGGAGACCGTCCCCTCGAGAGGAGGCGCGACCTTCTCGAGCTACGCGAGCGTAGAAATGCAACGGGATTTCCGCGTAACGAGGTATCAAAAGGTATCCGTGGGAACGACGATGCATCCCGCGAAAGGGACTCGACGGGACGTACTCGCGCGAAGCCGAGTTTCGCGAAATAATGGAAAAGCGAGACTCGGAACGGAGATACCCCTTTCGACGACTCGATTCCCCGAAAATTAAACGGAGCGAGGGAGCACCGAGCGATATCGCGGCAACGCCCGCGAACCAGGAACGCGGAATCTCATCGATTTCCGTCCGTTGCTTTTTCCCGCGTAAATATCGAGCCGCGCTCGTCCCTTATTGCATTCCGAGCTGCACGAACTCGCTACGGGCCAAATAACGCGACGAACGGCCACCTCCTCTTTCTCCGCGGAGCGGTCGAACGTTATCGCGCTCTCGCGACATCGGCGAATCCGTCTTTCGGCTCGCATCTCCGCGAGCGAGTCGTAAACGTTGGAACGATCTTCGAAAGTCAGTCACCGGACGCGAAACATTGCGCAGCAACGGAAACGAATCGGAGCGATCTCTCGTAAATATTCGGCTGGATCCGTTCCAATGGACGTTTCAGCGACGTTCGGCGCGTCTTTCTACCGATTTTTCGATCTCGCGCCTCGATTCTCGACGACGAATCTCGGTCCCGGGCAAAGAGAGACCAGGGGAGCTACGGCTGGCCGGGCCGGATCCCGGCGAAACGAGAAATTTCAGAATCGGACCTTCACCCCGTGTTTCCTCGCCAGAAGTCTCGAAAATTAAATCCACGCCGAGAGGGAAGAAACGGAATCGTCGTCGTTGGGCGCGATACCGGTTTAAAAAGTGTTTCCCCCGTCGTTTCCCGTCGTTTCCCGTCGTTTCCCGTCGTTTCCCGTCGTTTTCCGGCAGACCGTTGTTTCCAAGAGTACACAAACGCGGCTGCTCCATTTTCTACCCGCTTTTCCGAACGTAACGACGAAATCGACACCGAAGCCGAAACGTTCCCGAACCCGATTCTCGTTTCGTCGTTAAAAGAGTACGCAGCCGAGTTTCGGGTAATTTTATCGCCGAGTGTGCCAACCATAGTCGAGCGCGAATAAAAGTCAACCGCTTTGTCGGTGTAATTAAAGTCGCGCTCGTTCCCGCGTATACGTGTGCGCGTATATTCGAGGAATCGATCCAATGTTTAAGAGGTGCCTGCTGCCAGGACTCCGGCGAAACTTTAAGCTCTACTTATACCGTCAATCACCCAATCGAGCGCCAGGATTCCAAAGTTAAATCCTACTTAAGTTTTAAGTAAGAAGGCTCGACAACGGCTTCTCGCGAGAGAATATACGCGCGAATTTCGAGCAGCGAGCCGATAATCGGGCTACGAAAATGCCATTCTTCCTCTACCTCTACTTCTTCTTCTTCTTCTTCTTCTTCTTCTTCTTCTTCTTCTTCTTCTTCTTTGGGGATTTTCGTAACCTTTCTTCGCTTCTCGAACGATCCTCCGAATTTTCCGCATCGCCGAAGAACGCATCGAGTCTACCGTTTCTTCGAGATCCTTGGAGGGAAGGAACGACGAGACCGTTTCGATCGTTCCGATCGTTCGAGCTGGCGGCGTTCGAATCGAGGTTTCCTGGAAGAAATCGGGACATTACGGGGAGAGTTGGTCTTCGGCGGTCGAGACGGACGGATCGTGAAAGATAAATTTTGCGCGCTCCTCTTTCTTAGGTAGTCGTCCCTGGGTTTAATTCCATCGAATACCGTTCGGAAGGAGGTCGGTCGGTGAAATATCGGGCACGGTCGGTCGAGCTCGGTCCAAGACCGTTTTCGACGAATCGCATTTTTAACGACACGTTGCAACGCGACGGATATCCCCGATATTCGACGTTCGTTCGTTCCGCGAAGAAGGAGAATCGGAATCGAAGGAGACGAATGTCGTGGCATCCGGAAACGGGTCGACGTCGGTTCCTCGTTGAATCGTTCCCGTTTATCGCCGGCGAGGGTGGCTCTCTCTCTCCCCCCCCCCCCCCGTTCGATCGGGGATCTCGTATCGTTCGATTTACGTAGGAACGCGCGTTGCCGTCGTCGTCCGACGCACCTCGATCGCGACGCCCCTTGTGCGCCGAACTGTCACCGATAATGGCCAACCGTAACGGGGAAAGCACCGTGCGATGCATTATCGTTCGTCTCTCCTGGCATGCGGTAGGGCTCGAGAGCCTCGAGGAACAGCGTCGAAATTCTCGAGCGTTCGTAGTTTACGCGAAAACCTTAAGAAGGTTTACGATTACCTTCTCGGAGGGGTGCCTTTTCGTCGTGCCGCGCCACGCCGCGTGCTCCGCTCGTAATTCTTTCGTCGGAATTAAGAGTACGCTTATCGCGAATCGTCACTCGTCGCGTCGCGCCTCGAAACGCGTAATTTCGATGGAACGAGGGAGACTTTTCTCGAAAAGAGAAACCTTCGATATCGGGCAATCTAACGACGAGTAACGATATCCGAGAAGAGCTTTCGTTTTCGATCCAATCGTCGCGAACAGCGACGCCGTCTCTTCGACGTTCGCGCGTTCGAGCATGCGCGGACGCGCGCGATTTTTCCTTGCCACGGTGTGAAAATAATTAACGAAAATTAGCAACCCCCGACGAAGGCCTAACGGGCGATAAATACGAGAACGGTTCGGGGTGTACGGGTAACCGATATTGCCAGTGCCAGGAGAATTCACGAGCGCGTCCATTGCTCTCGGTTCGAAGGTACGAATTTATCAGTTTCGAGCGAGAGAGGACAATCCGGAACGGTACCTCGCGGAGGCGCGTTCCGTTTCGCGAACGATAATTTAAAAGAAGAAGCAACGAAAAGAGTAACGACGACTACACGATCCACGTACGGACGGAAGAAGCGCGTCCGGAAAAGGTACAATAATTTCTTCCAAGTTAAATTCCATCGAGACCGAGAACGCACTTTTTCCAACACGGTCGTCCAAGTTGCTCTCCTTTGAGAATCTCCCTCGTTCGGGGTTCGGTTCTCGAAAGCAGCAGCAGCAGCAGCAGAACCAGCAGCGGTAGTAGTTTCTCGTCGCGTTATTCCGTTCGATTTTTCGGAATTTCGAAAACGAGATTACGTTTACAATACGGATCGCGCGATCGGCTTACCGTCCGTTTTACGAGGAACGAAGGGGAACGGTGGTCGCGTTCCGTGCGAAGAGGCGCCTCGTCGAAGCGCGCGGTTCGCGTTTCGCGTTTCGCGTTTCGCGTTTCTCGAGAACGGATCGAGGCTCGGGAACCGGGGAAACTGCGTCTCCGCGGCGAAAACGGCACTTTCTTTGAGGAGATTTCGGTTCGAAGCAACGTCCGTGTCCATCGCCGGTACCGTGAACTGCTTTGCAATTTAGAGGAGGTTCGAGCGCAGTGATTTTCATACGGCCGTCTCCGGTAATTCGAGGAAAAGCTCGGAGATACGGCCGGCGCTCAAAGGCCGTGCTTCGCTCGGAGACCGGAGCGGAAGATTCGGAAATCCATGCGCGGTCGTGGCGGTTGAAGACGGCTCCTCGAACACGGAATATGCATATGCAAATTATTTTTCGTCCGCGATCCGCGCGAGTCGATCCACCGCTCGAGCGTTTTCGCTGGAATTGCGTCTTCGGCTCCCCCTCGTTCTCGGGCGCCGTTCTTTTCGACGCCGCTCCTTCATCGGAGCAAGAAAATCGTTGCTCGGAAGTAAGAACAAGAAGATCGGCGCTCGAAGAAATTTTCGGAACGTATCGCGGGAGCATCGATTATTTCGTTCCGACGCGCAGCAATGTACCGTCTGTCTCGCGTCACCGGATACGAGTACCCGGTTGAAAATTATTCTCGCGCGAAGCTTTCTTATTTCTCGTCGTTTGTTTCGTCGAAGGAAGGGAGAGGGTGGCCGACGTCGCGTCGCGTCGCGTCGTTCCGGGAAACGCGATTCACTCCGCCACGGCTGGAAGATGAAATTAAATAGGCCCTCCGAGAAGCGCGTCGTTCTTCGCCGTGGAAAAAGCGATTTTCAGAAAATTATACCTTTACCCGCTTCTGCTCGCGCCTTGAACCCGCAATGTACCTTAAACGTTTTTCCGTTAATAATATTTAAAGCGGTAAACGTCGGGATTAAACGTTTCGTTTCGTAAATAGCTGACGGAAATAGGAGCAAGTGGCTCGAGAATCCTGAAATTAATAGTCGCGCTAACGGGGATCCCGGTCGCTTCTCGAAAATACGATATCGGATTTTCTCTCGCGGAATAAGCATTCGCGAGTAGGTACGTTTCCCCGTCGATGCGCGACGAGACCCGACGACCGAGCTTGCTCCCGAATTTTCCTTTATTTATCGTTCCGAACGTTTTCTCCCGTTACGCCGCCGGAAGCGATCCTCTTTTCTCGTCGGTGTTCTCCGCGCGAGGACGGAGGGTCGCGAGGGTAAATTGCGGCGGAGCCTAAAACCTCCGGGCTACCTCCGAGGGCGTCCGAGGGCCTCCGATAACACTCTCGGTGGCGCGGCACGGCGCGGCACGGCGCGGCACGGCGCGGCGCGCTACCGACCCCTTTCTCGACCTCCACCGACTCTTCCGGTTCACGGGTCGAGTCGAAATCGTCGAGTCGAGAACGCTCGAATCTCGTTGTTGCGTCGACGACCGCTCCGAGCGTTGATCTCGTTCTCGAGACGGTGAAAGGTCGCGTCGGAACGCTTCGGCTCGAAGGAAAAACCTCCGAACCTTTCGTCTTCGTTCCTTCGAAACATCCGAAACTAATTCCATCGATCGGCGCGTCGAGGAGACCGAACGTCGAACCACCGGCGCCTAGCCGTAGCGTTTGTTCTTCGTAAAGCCGATGATCGGTCACCGTCCGAATCGACGCGGGCGAAAAGTCGACGCGGCATTGGCATCGTTCGATCGGTAATTTGGAAAAACCGACACGCGGTACGGTGTATTTTTCGAACGGCCTCCTCGACTCGAGTCGACGCAAGCGCAAAGGCGAGTCGGATTTTCCGCGAAAACGTCCACCCGTTGATAACGATAACGCGAACCCCGAAGCCGCAACGGACGAACGACATTTGTCCCGTTTAACGATCGCCGACTCGAATTCCATCAATTTTCCAGCGACACGCTCGGTGCGTCTTTATCCGTTTCGAGCGCAACCGATAAGTCCATCGTATCGGTGGTCCGTGTAAAATACACCCGAGTCGATACCAACGAGACGGGATTACGCATCGGCGAGGTTGTTCGTTCCGTTCCGGTTATTTTCCAGCTTTTGCGCCCGGAGGATCCCGGTACGCGGGTTTCCGGCCCGTCGATACGCGAAAAGCTTCGTTTCGATACGGTAAACGAAACGGAAGTTTACGCCAAAAGTCGATAGACACTTGGGGCATTTTTCTTCTCTTTTGCCCGCAAAGAGCGTTCATCGATCGTCGTTGCTCGAAAAGCGACGCTTCGAGTTACACGAGTTATCGCGATATTTGTTCTCGGCCGATGGGAGAAATTTACGAGGGCATCGACGAATATTAACCGTCGGTCCGGTTATCTCTGTTTTATCGTTGCGTTCCGCGGATCCCGTTAATTGCCCCATTTTTCCCCGCTATTTCAGCCGCACCGTGGAACCGTTAATTACTCGCGCGCGAACGCATTCGATCGTTAATTCGAACAAAAGTGCGACCGTTCGAGGTTCGCGCCGCTCGTCGCGCGTTAAGCGTTAAGCGGGCAAAGACGCGGGCGGGACCGACGATCGCGCGACATCGAAAGAGATTGTTTTTCTCGTAATTGGTTCGACCGTGGATATTCGTTCGAAGGGAAAAACGAACGGAACGAGTATCGCGTAGTCCGCGACACGCGTTTCGACTTTTCCTCGTTCGTTCGGGTGTCGCGATACGCATCGGTAACGGACAAGGGAGACGGGTCCGTCGCGGTGGAGGTAATTAGCACCGAATTCGAGATAATTGCGAGGTAAAATCCAATCGCGGGGAATCGTCGAAGGTTCGAGGAGCGATCCGATCGGTCGATGGCCCGTTATCGAGAAAATGTTTCGCGCGCGATCGGGCCGAGCGATTCGTCCGAGTTCGATTTGCGGCCAGTTCGGAGCATCGTCGGCGACGATTACGGTTCCAGGGGGCGGCGAGATAGGGAAACCGAAGAACGCGAACGTTCGAAGACCCGGAAAATCGGTGAAGCGCGGACGAGCGTCGCGAAATTGCGACCGATCGAGGATCAAAAGCGACTCGGAAGGAATTTCGTGGCGCTCGAGGCGGCCGGGATCGATGCTCGGCCGAATGCCCTTCGAATTCTGTTTAAATTGCGGCAAAGCCCGCGACGGGTAATGATCGTTCGATCGGATTCCCGATAAACCGGTGCGGGGAGATCGCGAAATTGACGCGAATACGGAAGAAGATCGAAACATCTCCGGGCACGATGCGATCGTGGATTCCGTTCGGTGTACCGGCCGGCATACTTCGAAGCGTCGAACGCCCCCGAGATAACGGGAAATGGAGAGCCGAAGCGAACCGACCGCTCGAATATCCGATAGACGAGCGGAACTGACGGCGTTTATCGATTCGGGATATTCCGCGTTCGTTGTTGGTCCAAGATGGATCGGTTTCCGAGTCGAAACCTCGACTCGTCCTCGCCTGTGTCGGGCCGGAAGACGATCGTTCGCGAACGCGCGCGACCGGCTTCGTTCCGCGCTGTTCAATCGTCTCGGTCGATTCGGTCTCTTTGCCGCTTCGATATCGCGGTACGATCGAGTTCCCCTCAAGGTTGTCGTTCGCGGTTCGGAGACCCACCCGTCGAGCTCGCTTTTCCTTTCGAGCGAGAACACCGCGATAAACGCAACGATCGAAAATAATCGGAAAGGCGGGCTTCGCGACGATAACGAGAAACGAGTCGAGCGCAACGACCAACGGGACGAGTTCGCGAGTACAGGGTCGGGAGCACGAGCCAAACTGCCGTCCGCGCGCGCGTCTCGCTATCCGAAGCAACTTTCCGCTTTTATCGCGAGCAACGCCACCGGAGTTCCGTCCGTGCAGCGTTACCGGATTTCCACGACGCCTTTCCCTCTCGTTCGCTCCTCCTGGCTCTTTCGCGAATCGACCATCGCCGTTTCCATTACCTTTGCCGCGAATCCTGCGACTCTCGATGTTCGCGGTGAAATCTCGAGTCACGAATTCGGTGGTACGCGCGGGACGTTAAAACCGATCGGTAAATTACGGTCCGCGGAAACGCGAATATTTAGCGAGAACGCGTAGGTGACAACGCGACGAGGAACGGGGGCATTGTTCGCGCCGTCGAGGTTTCCCGCGGATCGTTCGTTATCGGTTTCGAAGTTTCGATCGAAAACGCTGAACGAGAGAACGCCGCGGAGCTTCGAACAGTTGCCAACTACTCGAGGCTCGGTTTCGTCGAAATATTGCGAATAAAGCGACGAAACGGGGAATTATCGATCGAAACGCGCGCCGAGCCGAGCCGAGCCGAGCCGAGCCGAGCCGAACCGAACCGAACCGAACCGAACCGGAAGGACGATATTGGCCGACTTTGAATTTCGTTGGAACGTCGTGCGCGGTTGCTTTTCCGAAACAATTATCGGGAAAAAGTTGCGCGCTTCGGGATTACCTTTGCGTCGATTTTTTAACAAATTGGCCGGTTAACGAGCAAAGCTTTCTCGTTCGAGGAAGACGGCTTCGAAACGCTCCTCTTTGATCTCGTTCGTCGAAGCAACCACGGCCAGCGAGAACCGAATACGTATTTTTCTCGAATACGTTTGCGAGTTAAAATTCCCCCGCGAGGTATTTCGCGGAACGAAAGCGGACGAGCGAGGCGCGATGTACGCGTATTCTTTCTCCGGTAGAGGTCTCGAGGGATTTCTCGGCGGTTAAACGCGTGGTAAAAATCGGGACCGACGCGACGGCTGGCCGAAGAGGAGACGAAGAGACGAATCGAGGGTATCTTCCGGGGCGATCGTTCACCGGCCGGCAGGAATTCTCGCGAAAAGGACGCGGCGGGGAAAGTACGGTCGGAGAGAGCTTTCGAGAGAGTTATTTCGGCGTGGCTCTTTCGGTGTCCGGACGTCATTGTCGAGATAAGCCGGCAACGATAGCCCGGCTATGCAGTCGCAAATGCAGGAAAAACGGCCGTAGTCGGTCGGCTGGCTCCCGAGGGACTCCGCGGAAGGGACACGGTCTCTCTTGGTGCTCGTTCGCTCGCGCTTCCATCGCGAGAGAACCTCGGTCCGGTCTCCCCTGCGAGCTCCCTGCTCCCCTTCGAGACTTCCAGCCATCGGCGTCGGATTTCGCGTTATTCGTAGCGATGCCCGTTCGATGCCCCCGGTTCGAAACCACTTCTGCCGCTCGAGTTTTCTCGAGCTATTTACTCGCGCGAATCCTCCGATCCGTAGCTCGAATATCGTTCGAGCCGAGTGCGCTCCAAGATCGCGAAAACACCTTGGCCGCGGTCTTTACGGAGACTCGAAACTTTTCCACGGGGCGAGAAATCGCTTCCGAGAAAAGTTTGCTTACCGCGAGCGAACAAAAGGATCGCGGAACTTGGATGCGTTGCCGTTCCTCGCGAGACGGCCAGATTCGGCTCGCTCCGTTTCTTCGACCGCGGCCGATTTTACAAATACCATTTTCCAAATATCGCTCGAGACAACGTTTCCCGATTTTTCGAATCGGGAACCGGCGCAAAGGATTCTCGAAATCGGAGAGTTCGCGTCTTTCCACGGGGAATTTGTCCCTCGGGTTTCGCGGACGAACGCAAAAATCGCTGAACGCGAAAGAAACGCGCGCGTTATCCTGCCATTTTCGCGACCGTTGAACCTTCGAACCGCATCGCGCGCCGAACAAAATCCACCAGCGGAGATCGGGCGTCGGGCGTCGGGATTTCCCGGGCAACCGAGATAGCCGGTGAAATGGTTTTTTTCACGGCTAGAGAGATCCGTCATTGTTGGCGGACGCGTTCTCGTTTCGGAAAAAGAAGCCGCTCGAACGGAACATTTATCTACGAATCCGATGTAGCAGGTGGTTTCGCGATTAACCGAATCATCGAGCGAGTCGACCGTCCACGTCCTTCGATTCGAAATTCTCTCGGTCGCGCCGAGGGACAAAGCGGTCGAAAACGGTCACCGGCGACGTTCGACGCGTTCCGTGTATCGAAAAGAACTCGCTCGTTGATTCCGGTACGCTGGTCGATCGCGTTGTTCTCGAACGCGAGGCTCTTCTCGCGATTCGGCGAACTTTCGATCGGGATTGGCGCGGTTCGATTCCTCGGTTTCGTTTGTAATTACCGGCGAACCGTTCGTCGCCACGAAATTGCGTAAAATTGAATTCGATCGCGTTTCCGCGCGTTCGCGGGATCGCGTCGGTTCGTTTCACGGGTCCAATTTAGCGGAGCGTTTCGCTCCGAACTACAAAGTCCGAACTCCCAACTCCCAACTCCGAACTCCGAACTCCGAACCGGAGGGAAATCGGGATTGTGCCAGGTAAGCGAGCACGCGCACGCGGATGCGCACGCGTAGGTCTTCCGACTCGTTTCCGGGAGACGCGAGTCGCGGAATCGAGCCGACGATCCGCCGAAACGAGAACGCGCCTCCCGGTTTTTTTCTCGGGAAAACTCGGGAAACGATCGAAAATCGCGTCTCGAACGAAACGCAAGAACGTTTCGTAGCAACAGTATTTACCGTTTGCGGTCCGGGAAGGGATCACCGCGAGCGAATGGATCTTCGAGGGCCGGTTCTTCTCTCGGCCCATCGAGAATCGTCGTTTCTCCGGGATTTCGCGCGATTCGCGAGAAAATCGATCCGGGCCGAGTACCGGTCGAGAACGCCGACGTAAAATTTAACGAGCAACGGCTCCTCGCGATAAATCGTCCGTAATCGGATTACGTCCCGGCGAAAGAACGCGAGACCGATCGAGGCCGGAAAATCGACTCGATCGTTCCCCCGCGTTCTTGTTCGCCGGCTACTTGTTTCATAATTTTTCGTACGTTCGATCGCCTAATGGATTTTACGCTCGAGTCGAGCGTGCCGGCGCCGGAGAGCCACCTCCGCCCACCTCCGCCCACCTCCGCCCAACTCCGACGACGTTCCGAACAATTTCATCCCCCGGCGTGGTCGGCCGTCCGCCCGTAAAATTTATCACCGGACGATTTGTCGCCCGGTATTCTTTTTCCTACATTTGCTTCGATCGTTTCTCCCCTCCCGCGTAGCCACCTTTCCATAAATAGTCGTGCAATTCTTTTCCCTCGACTCGTCCCGAGGACGGTCGGCTCGACGTCGATTCGTTCGTCGCAGGAGCCGCCTATTCGATCACGTCCCCGGGGAAACTTTCCGCGCGATCGTACGCGTCTCGATCGAAGCGAATTTCGTCGACTCGCGCGGACGGCCCGTAACGCGTTTTCGTTACCGTTCCCGTAATTCCTTGCGAATTCTCTTTGAAACCGTAACGAGCGAAACGGGAGAAAGCCGGAAAGAACTCTTCGGGAAAATTATTCGCGCGAAATCTCTCCTCCGGCAACGAGACCTATTAATTTTCCATTATCCGGGAGATCTCTCCACCGGAGGGAATCTTATTTAATGCTCGGCGGGACAGAGGAGCGCGCGGCCCGGGTTACGAAAGAAGGGAAAAAATGGTACGGGTAGCGACGGATTAAAATTTCCCCCGATCCAATTGCGCGGATAACGAGCCTGGACAATTAAAGCTCCTTGAATAAACGGCGTAGGGCGCGGGGCACCGAGTATCGCTCGTTCGCGCTCGCTCGCTCGCTCGCTCGCTCGCTCGCTCGCTCGCTCGCGGTATTTGCTCCACGGTTACGAGCCTCGAAACGGCGAACGAGCGGCACGCTCCGAATGAAATTTCATCGCCCCGCTCTTCGAGAAACCCCGAACCTCGAATTTATCGTTAAAAGTTTACGCTTCGCGTCGTCCACCCTTGAACTTTGAACGTTTCGCGCAACGATACCCGTTCCGTTTCCCTATCCGACGCGCACCAATTTTATTTCCTTCGCGAGCAAAATTACGCACCCACGCGTCTCCGCCCGTAACGGTTCCCCCGACGAACCGAGCCTCGGATTACTTTGCTCCGTTGCGTAAACGATGCACACGGGTTACCAAAGAGCACCCAGTCACTCTCCGATCCGGTCGATGTTTCCGTTCTCGTTAGCCGCGCGCGATCCATCGATCTTCCGATACCCGCTCCGGCCTCGAAGACTCCGCGAACGGAGCCGATTCTCGTTGCTCGACCTCCTCGTTCCCGCTCGGGTCGATCGGTTCATCGCTAAACACCGAAAGCTCCGACCGACCGACCGACCGACCGACCGACCGACCGACCGACCGACCGACCGACCGACCGACCGACAACGGAAACAGGACCCGGTGTTGTTCGCGCTCGAGACGAAACGCGGATTTCGGGAGGGGATTGAAAAATTGGAATTTTACCTCGATGTTCCGTCCAAGATACTCGACGCGCGCGCAAATTGGAGATCTCTGTAACGCGACACGAACGGCGGCACGTTTCGCTGGATCGAAACCGATAACGTCGAGTACACAAGAATGCGAGTAAATATCGACGATACGAGTAAATATCGCGGGTCGAACTCTACGTCGCGATGCATCGTAGTTTGTACGCTATTGGCTTCCGCAAACAAAGTATATTTCTCGCGCATCGCTCGGAATTGATTCGTCGAGCTCTCTCGACGCATCGATCGCCGAGCCGATTTCGCGAAACTTTCCCCGGGAACCGTTCCGTGTCCTTTTACGGATTTTACTCTCGATTCGACACCTTCGTTTCGAGCGATTCATTTTTCCAACAGTTTTTCCAAAGCAAAATTACCACGAGCCGCTGCTGCTGCCGCTGCCGCTGCCGCTGCCGCTGCCGCTGCCGCTGCCGCTGCCGCCACTTTTAAATTTTTTGCCACATTTTTCTAGCCACGCTTCGCCCTCGAAACTTCTTTAGGGAAAAAGAAAGAAAAAAGAAACACGATGCTGCCTTTCGCATCGACAACCGTCCAGCCGTGCAACTTCCTTTCGAGCGATCTCGATAGGGAAACGCTTCGCCGGTTTTCTTCCAGTTTGAAAATTTCGAGGTAACGGCGAACGTAGATTCGCGCGATCGTTCGAGTCCCCTAGGAAGGAGGTCGAGCGTTTTCGGGAAGATAATTGTTCGTCTCGCGGCGCGGTGTTTTCGGTAACTGGAATCGATCCGATCCGCGAATTCGGACGGAACGACGCCAGAGGGTAAAGAGTTTGCGAGCATCGAGTTCGGTTCTGCGTCGCGATCGTCGATTTCGCTTCACGTTCACCGAAACGCGCCGCGATCGTTTATCCGCCTCGGAGTCGCAAAGGAAAGTTTTTCGTCTCGCGAATCCACCACCGACGAGAAAGACGTTAAAAGTCCGTTATTTACGGTTAACCGAGCTAAGAACGGATATCCCGCCGCGGGACCTAACTCGGAGAGCAACGAATCCCGTATCCACGGGACTCGATAAAATTCGAAGGAAATTCTTTCGTCGGCGCGAGTCGTTCGCTCGTAAACTACGCCGTCCTCGAAGAAAGGATCCAATGAAAAACGAGCTCGAAGCCGGAACGTTAACGACACGGATCGCACGGCTCGCAACGGTCGCAACGGTCGCAACGGTCGCAACGGTCGCGACGGTCCCAACGGTCGGACGGGCATCTTGCGAAACGAGAGTTACGAGCTTCCGATAAAGCGTATCCTGGGTACGATGCTCATCGAGACAAACGCGGTCGTTACGCGCGTTTTCCTCGCGTCGCGACGCAATTCGCATCCGCGAATTCCATTTCTCGTGGTATAGTATCCGCGTTACCGAGAGTTCGCGTACGAGGTCCTCGAGTAGGATTCCGTGTAACGTTCGCGTATCGACGGTTCGTTCGTTTCGATCCAAAGCTTCCGGTTTCTGCGGCTCGTTTTTTGGGTCAAATTTCCCGCGCTACCTGGCTCGCTCGTCGAGTCCGAAGCGTTCCGGAAGCCTCGCGTTCGCGTCTTCCTACTTATCGTTTCGAACCGTAATTTCGAGGGTAGCGTTTTCGAAAATTTCCGACCACCGAAATCGACCCGGTAAAACCGGAAAATCGGACGTCGCGATAAATAGGGGAAAAAAAGGAAAAAAGGAAAAAAGGAAAAAAGGAAAAAAGGAAAAAAGGAAAAAAGGAAAAAAGGAAAAAAAGAAAAAAAAGGAAAGGCCAACTCGTGGCGCAAACGCGCGTCCAATGTCACGTACGCGCATTCGTGGATTTTTCCCCTTTATCCGACGATAAACTACCGCAATATTTCCAGCGAAAATCAGAAGCCCCAGGGGTAAATCCCGATTTCGATGCGGCTCGGTGATCGACGTACGTTCGAATTTAATTCAGAGGCACCGAGTCACGGTACGCTGCGCGTCGACGTTCCTATTTCAACTACCGATCGCGCGGAGCGTTCCGTTATCGAGGGAATTTGCTTCGACGAGGAATTCGGCGCTGGATAGGAACGAAAAAGAATCAAGGAGTATAAAAAGGGAAAAGGAAAGAAAGAAAGAAAGAAAAGTATTCGCGCGATAATAGGAGGTTCGTCCTCGTTTTGTTTCGAAAGTAGCGCGGCTTTTGTTCTCGTTGGTCTCGAACTCGGTCCTCGGTAGCGATCGCTCGAACCGATCGGCTTTAATCTCGGTGCTAGCCCGCGGGCATCGGATACCGTGGATCGTCTCGCGGTGTTCGACGAGTCGTAGCGACACGTTTCGCGCGCGAAATCGTTACTCGGACCGCGTACGTCGTACACCGACGCGTTTCGAACCTTACCGAAGCTTCGCGCTCGCTCTCGTTTCCTCGGAACCCTCTCGATCCTCCTCTTTTCGCGGGAGCTCCGATTCGCGAATCGATGACCGCGAACGTAATTCGAAGCAACGTTCCCCGTTCCATCGGAAAGCTCGTTGCGCGGTATCTCGGCGACGAAAGAGTGGAAAATCCGTTGTACGAGATTTCAAAGACTCGGAGCTTTTTTAAGCTCGAACCTTTCGAACGGAGCACGGAAACGCGATCGCGTATCCCCTAACGGATCGTCGGTGGCCCGGCCGGTCGGGCGAGAAGATTAATTTTATCGTTGTTTACGGTGAATAGCGCGCGCTTAATGCCCCGATGGATATTCCTCCGGTGCGCGGCTCCGTCCTCTCGATCTCTCGGTGTTTCGGTCTTGCCTCCCGTTCCCCTTTCCCTTCCTCGAGCGAGGGTATCTCGAGGCACCGAGGATTTACGAGGAGCACCGGTGACCCCGGAAACGAACCGATCCGTTTAAATAGTAGTCGCTCCTACCCGGGGGAAGATTTGTGCGTCGGCATACCAGGCCGAGAGAATCGACCGATACGGCCAACTTTACGGGAGAGATCGCGAGACCGGCCTCGTTAACGCGACGCGACGCGACGCGAGCCGACGGATGTTGCAAACTTGCCGGCAATTTCCGTCTTTCGAGTCCTCGGATCCCGAGCTATCGACGTACTCGCTACGGAAGCGATCAAACTTTTTCGGCTCCCGTCGCGTTGGAAGGTCGCGAAAGCTCTCGACACCGGGAATATTTCCAAGAGTTCGAACAGTTTGGTTTTCGTAGGATCGTTCGTAGCGTCGGTCGGTCGGTCGGTCGGGAATGGAACCGGCTCGAGCTAATTGGCAATTTACGGCGCGTACGGGTCTCGGCGGTCGGTAGATCGACGCGAAGGCGAACCGAGCGAGGCTGTCCCGGGGAGTTTCGTCCGGTTATCGCGGCCACCGTTCCCGACCGGCTCCTCGAAAATTGAAACACCGGCCGTAAAGCCCGCTCCGTAAGAAGATTTCGCCAATTAGAACGGCCGAATAATCTCGTAATCGCGCGCCGGAGCAAATTGCTCGCTCGCGCTCCTTCTTTTCCCCCCTCCGACCGCTCGGATGGATTTACGCTCCCTTAACGAACCGTCGACGTCCGTCGTGACGCGCGACCAAATCCGATTTTCGCGGCTCCGGAACGCGGTCGAGTCGCCGCGGTGCCCGTTCAACGGAGAAAACCTTCACCGAGTCGAACGCGCCTCGGTTCGCGAATCGAAACACCACCCGGAAAAATACCAAAGGTGCGTTTACCCAGCCCCGAAAACCCCCACCGTGGACATTGAACTGCGGACACCGGACACCGGACACCGGATAGCGGAAACGGTGGTCGTTCGCGACGGGAGAGTTTAATTAATCGCTAGGAACGCCGCACCGGCTCTGCTCGTGTTTTCCCTACCCGCTTTACGATGTGTACCGTTTCCCCGGTAATCAGCTCAAACTGACCGATAAGAGGATGAAATTGATCCTCTTGGAGCGTTTACCCGATGGACGCGACCGGCGGGGAATTGTAAACGTACCTGCACGGAATAAGAAGATTTACGCCGATCGTGATTCATCGAGGCGCATAGATCGATATCGAACGATCGCTGCTCGCTCGCTCGCTCGCTCGAGCCACAATTTTTACCTACGAAATTTCTCCGGAGTCGAACGGATTCCGTTGCCGAAACTTTTATTCGATGATTCGCGCGAAACTGGAGACGGCCGAGATATCGCGTCTCGTTCGCGTTTCGTTTTCACCGGGAGAAATCGTTCGATCGGAAATCTCGAGCCGGCTCCCGTCGACTCGCGTCGACGAGAGGACCGTCGTTCGTTCTCGGCCGGTGGTTCGCTCGCGGGACGTTTCAGCGTTTCGCTTTGCCGTCTCCCGTACGAAATACTCGGACCGGGTTGCCTTTTACTCGCCGGATCGTTAATTAACTCGTATCGTTCCGACCGAAACACCCGGCACCGCGGAAAACGCGATCCGAGCGAATACGCGCGGCACGTATCTCTTCGCGAGTCGGACCGCTTCCGACCCGATCCGACACCAACCGACACCAACCGACACCGACCGACACCGACCGACACGACCCGACCCGACCCGACCCGACCCGTCTCGTCGCGCGAAAACACTTTTACCTTTTCGCGTTTCGAGCGCTCGATCGACCGGAACTTATCGCGTCCGGTTCGCCCACCTCGAATCCTATTTGCGAAACTTTCGACCTTAAAAGAGTACGTACTTTTCCCAACTTTTTTATTCGCTCGAATAAAAACAGCACCGGGGATGTGTCCGTAAACGTTTCAATTTGATAAAATTCCATCCGTTTCCGAACACGACGACGCGACGACGCGACGATGCGAATACGCGCGGAATTAACTCTTCTATATTCGATTGGTAGGCGGACTTTCGATCCGCGTCTCGTTCCGTGGAAAGAAAAATCGAATCGATAGGTTCTCATCGCGAAGGTCTCGGTCCCGAGTACGCGGCCCTCTCGAGGGACCGTCAATTGGCCGTTTCGTTGATCGTTTCTCGTTGAAACGACAAAGCTACCGAATTTTCCCCGTAAGTCGGCTTTTCGCGGAATTTCCTAAGAATCGTAATATCGCGCCCAAGCGTCGGAGACGAAACAAATCCGAGCGCCGGCAGTTGCTCCAACGGATCTCCGTCTATTTACCGAAAGAACGACCGGCAAGGATATCGAGCGTCTCGACCCGCCAAGATTAAAGCGGTGAAATTGAAGTGCACGGTTCGCGTTCGGTCGCTCCTCCTTGCCGCCTTCTTCGTTTCGAGCTTCCGTCTTTGGGACTCGAAACGGGCGAACGTCGTTCGGTCGACGAACGAGCATCGAATCGGCGATAATCGCGAGGCCGAGTAGGCGGGTTCTCTAGGCGTTTCTCGAGCAGGGCCGAGTCGAGTCGAGTCGAGTCGCGTAAATTCAATCGACTTTCGCGCGCGTCTTCCGAGTTCACCGAGTTTCTCGCGATACGAGACAAGTTCGATGGATCGGAAGACGCGCGCAGAGTCCCGATCGCGGCGGCCGCTCGAATTTCGGCCACTCGGAGAAAAGTAAGTTCCCGGTGGTAATGCCCTTTCTCGATTCTTCGGTCGTTCGGTCGTTCGATCGCGGCAACTCGCGAAAAGCGTTCGAAAAATACCAGCTCGGTAAAACTCTTTGCGTAAAAGGCGTCCGAACGAACGGTCGGGTCGTTTCCGGTGTTCGAATCCAGATTATTGGCTCGCGAGCGCGGGCATCGGTACGCCGAGCTTATCGTTGGAAAGTTTTCTACGAGCTCCAAGCTGGATAATTCCAAACGACTCGCGCTTCACCGAGCCGGCTCGAAGACCCAGAATCGATGAACGGTCCGATGAGAGTATCTCCGATAGGGGAGTGGTCGAAAGATCGATACGTACGAGCGACTCGCGTCCCGTCGCGTCGCGTCGCGTCGCGTCGAGACCAAGTTTTTCCACCTTGCGCCTACGAGACGAGGAAATCGGCAAAGTATCGCGCAAAGATTCGGCTCGCTCTCGATAAATCGATCGAATCGCGATCGAACGATAGATTTCGAATCGGATTTCGCGATTTCAATAAATGGGGGTTTTCGTTCGCGAGGACGAACGGACCGGTTCATCGAGAAGAACGAACGCGAATAACGCCGCGGATTGTTCCGATTTATGGTGTTTCTGCTGGACGGTTTTCATCTTACGGTGGAGGGGCGGGAGGATGGACGGAACGGGACGGAACGGGACGGAACGGGACGGAACGGGACGGAACGGGACGGAACGGGACGGAACGGGACGGAACGGGACGGTACGGGTGGGGTTACACGGTTCGAAAGTCTGAAAAACGGAGTTTACTCGACGGTCCGAGTTTTATTTCCGGCCGTTTAGTTGTTTGCGCCTACGCGGAGCGTCCTTTTTCCTCAAAAATGCATCGGCAAACATCGTGCATTTTTGACGAACCGAGCGCACCCTCGGTCCCCGTGGATACGTACGGATGGGTACATATTTTTCAAAGGGATACGCGCGCCGGTAAATCAGCCGAGTTTCGAAACAAAAGTTGCTTCGCCGGTTTCCTCCTCGCGAACGGAATATCAAATACCCGTATACTTCTCGCCAAATATTTTACGTCGTTTTCGAGCGAGAGGGAGCATACCCGAATACTCGAAAGCGTCGCGATTCGCAACACCGCGAGCCGCTCCTTTTCCTAAACGCGAGTTCCCTTTTGCTTTTGGACTCTCGAAGATTCGTTCAGCGACCCTGAAAGGGATCCGCTCGGCTTTCTTAAGAACACGCGCGCATCGTAAAGGAGTGCGTTTTCTTTTTCTCCTTTTTTTCATTTTTCCCATTCATCCGGAAAAAGGAGGTCAGCGAAGAGCGCGTTGCGCGTATACCTACGGAGCGGACCGTTTAAAAGGGAGCGCATCGATACCCCCGTTGCTCGCGAACCGACCGAGACGTTCGCAAAACGAAAACTCGGCGAAACTGTACATTACCCCGGTGCTCGCGATATTTTTAACTCGGAAAATGTCGTTAAAACGGGGCAAACACTTGCCGCGCCTGTTTGCGATTTCACGGTCCGTCGGTTCACCGTGGTCGACGTTTCTTCCATTTTACCCGAGTAGTTTGACGTTTTTCTCGAAAATACGGGCAAAGTATCGCGGGCAAAGGTCCAAGCGTCGCGGTGACATTTTCTTCGCGACTGTTCACGAATCCGTGGTCGACGACGATTCGCGAGAGCTCTTTCCAAGGAAAAAGATTTCAGCCGCGTTTCGTTTCGCGCAAGAAACTCGAGCGCTAATAACGGAGAAAGAAAGGGGGACTCGCGAGTCGAGGAGTAATCGCGACGGGAAAACGAAGCCTCTCTCCGACAAAGAAAAAGCGACGTTCGATGCGTGGACGCATGGAAACGGGCGCCTTCTTCGAAACGCGGTAACGACGACGACGACGACGACGACGTTGCGCGATCGATCGCGTCGACCGTAAAAGAGCCCGGGGGACCGTGCGCGAGCTCGTTGCATAGAAAAGGCATACGTATCAACGGCACGGGAACACGCGTAATCCTTTTGTCTCTCTGGACGTTCAGCCGGCGTTTTACGCGCTTCTCGGAATCCAAAGCGTCGCGATGGCTGCGCGGACCGAGAATGGTAATTTAAAAGGACGAGAGGATGGAAATGCCCCGATACATCGTACCGTATATTGCCGCCGAAAGAAGTCACGAGTCGTTCGCATCGGCGCTCCGCCCGGACTCCGTAAACGGAACAATTTCCTCGCAGTTTGGCCGTTACCGCGGATCGGACACGTTGCTCGTAACGAAACAACCGATACCATTTAACGCGCGTAACGATCGAACGAAGAACATTTTCTTATCGTAAAGAGTCGAGCTCCTCTTCGTTCGAGCGAAAGAAGATTATACTCGAAAGGTGAAATTTCGATATCGTTGATCGCGACCGATATCGCGAACAAATTTTTCTCGTCGGGCGTTGAACCGGCTTTCGCGCGTCAACGCACGGACAAAACTGTGAAACCATTGCTCCCTTAAAAGACTTTCTCGAAATACGGTTCCCTCCGTATTTCTCGTACGCGGTAATAGGAATGTCAAATTTTAATACCCGGGGAACATTGTTCTCTCGGGAAACGCGAGGCGATCGTTTTTCGTGGAAAATAACCAGAGTCGAGTCGAATCGCGTCGAATCGCATCGTACGAGATATTCGATTCCATCGAGGAATACCAATTACGTTCCCGAATCGTCTTTGTCGCTCCACCTATAGAAGAACCGTTGATATCGGGTAATATCCTTTTTTGCGCGGAACAACTCCTACGAGACGAAAGGGACGTTTAACGCGTTAAGTGTAAGCATAAAACGAAACCTCGGTAGTTTGTAGTCTCCGAGCTTTTTGTATTCATGTATATATAGAAATAGGGACTGAATTAAAATCTATTCCCACTACTATGGCAGAGAGCGTGGCTAAGGCTCGGAATGTGAGGCTCGTGTGGGGATGGGCGGTCCGATCTCTGTTTGCCCCCGTGCCGTCCCGCGAGACTTCAAGTCGGCGGAAGGCGATACATCGGATTCCTATGATTCAACCGATTCGGACGCCGGTAGCTCCTCGGAGAATTTTTAATGTAAGAAAATGTAAAGGTTATGCTTGCTTTTGTTTCAGTACCACTCGTTTTTCCCGAAATTGTAATTACATAGAATTTATCCAGACGGAAACGAGTACGAGCGGAATCGCGTTATTTTCGTTGGACGCGAATCGGTTGTTTTCGCGGTAAATAATTTTCGAAACGGTAACGATCGTTACGCGCATCGAATCGCGTTCGGTTTTTCATAGCGCGCGACCGATCGAATCGGCGACGGTACTCGAAGAGGAACGAGATCGTTCCGTTTCTCGACGGCTAAGGTACGCGGTTCGATCGGAAAGGTACGCGAACGACGCGATGTTCTCTCTCGCTCGGTCTCGGCATCGGCGATTCTCGTTCGCGATACCAGGAGCGGCGACGGGCTACGGGCGAACCGTCGATGTAAACGACTTACGAACAATCGAGAACCTCGACCGCGAAACCGTCGTTACCCGCGGATCTCCAGAGAACCCGTTTCGTCGAATAATTTGCGACCAACGAGCGCCGCGGATCAGCTCGCGTTTCTTCGACTTTCGGATTTTCCAAGAATCGCGACCCGCTTTTCTCCCAAAGTAAACGAAACGCATCCTCCGCGACGCGAACGCGCGCAAACGGTAGTCGTAACATCGTTCTCGGATCGATTTCGTTTCGTTTCGTTTCGTTTCGTTTCGTTTCGTTTCGTTTCGTTTCGTTTCGTTTCGTTTCGTTTCGTTTAGCTTCGTTTCGTTTTCCTTTCGCTTTTGCTCGTTCGAATAACGCGTTGTTGCGTGTTCCAGGTGTTTCCACAGACACGACGAATCCACGGCGGTCCACGGCGGCTGCCGACTGTACTCGAAATCGAGCTCGAAGATTACGATCCGGCGTAACCGATCGGTTAGTAAAAATATTTCTTCTCTCCTCGTTAGGATTTCCGCGTCGACGTTCATTTTCCCGCAAACGGGAACAAATCGAATCGAGTCGAATCCCGCGAAACCTTCGACGCGGTTCGCGCGTTACTCTTTCCACGAGCGAGAATCCTTGGGAACGTTCTCGAACACGGAGAAGGAAAATATCGCGTCCGCGAGGTAGAATGCGAAACGAAAGCGGCACCTCCGCGTTATTGGAGGAAAAATCGCGGGAAAATGAATCGTTTCGGGAGTCGAGCGTCTCTTTCTCCTTCGAGACACGGGCTGCCTTTTTCCCGAAAGAGTTAACGACCCGAGAACGAACTCGATAAAAGTCGTTTTTGCCTCGACGGCGAACAAGCAAATCGTGCCTCGTTCACCGCGACGATAACGCGCCGGGACCGTGCCAAGGAGACGAATTAATCGTTGCCGCGCGACTGCGTTTCGACCATCGACCATCGACCATCGACCATCGACCATCGACCATCGACCACCGAACCAGGAACGCCAACTCCGTTCAAACTTTCGGGCACGCGCGTTCTTTCGATCCACTTTCCACCGACTTTCCGTAGAGTTTTTCGCGACGATCGGCAAGAAATCGAGCACGCGAACGGTCGGGGACCGGGGACCGGGGACCGGGGACCGGGAACCGCCGTCGCGTGGATACGCGAGAACGATTCGCGTCGAAATTTCTCCTTAAAATTTGGAATCGCGGAGGGATCGAAGGAAAAAGCGTTCGCGATCGTTCGCGGCTTTATCGTAATCGGTGTCGAGCGACACCGCGGCGAACTTCTCCGCCCGGACGAGACAGAGAAATACGCGCTCTCGTATCGAATTCCACTCACCTCGTTTCCCCTTCCATCGAGCAGCGACGACGACGACGACGACGACGACGACAACGACAACGTAACGCGACTCGAACCCGATTAGAGCGGACCGCCACCGCGCGATGTGCTCTTTCAACGGATTCCGAGAAAACGTTTTTTTTTTTTCGAAGAATCGTCGCGAGCGAAACGAAACCGCCGGGTGAACCGTTGAAACGGGAACGCGCAAACGTCTCCGTTACCTGGGAACGCGTACCGTGCAAAGTATCGCCCGAAACGAAGTTAAACTCTTTGAAATACACCTGCGGAATAAATATTTTCCCCGAGGTGTTTTTTCGACGTTTCGAAGCGGTCCGAGTTCGCTCGAGCGGAACCGCAATGTTTCGGTAAATCGAATCGTCTCGTGTAAAATATCGAGGCGAGGCGGAAACCTTTGAAAAAGTCGCGTTTACGTTAGAAATTTGGAGGAAATACGGTAGCGTTCGGTCGTCGAGACGCAACGATGTTTCTCCGTCCGTTCGTTTTCGTCGCGTAAAATTGGTTCGTCCCGACCCGGGATCGATCGAAACTCGATCGTAACGCATTCGCGCTGGAGCCCGTTAGTCGTGATCGCGCAAACGGACGAAACTCGGCTGCCTCGACCGGCCGCGCGAATTCAATCATAAAATCGTAAATGTTTGAACAGAGGAGCACAGGATCGATTCGGCGCGGCGGCGCGATGCCTACGGTAGCATTATCATCGCCGGAGCCAATCCGCCCGACGCGTCGCGTCGCGTCGCGTCGCGTCGCTCCGCCTCGCCTCGCCTCGCCTCGGGAATCGATCGAATAAATTATCTCGTTCCGTTTGCTTTGTCCCTCCGTCCTCTCTGGTCGTTCGGCCCGATAAATTCTCCAGCTAATTACGCCGACCGGACATTGTTCTTCCGTGCGTTCGAGCGTCGACGGCGGGGGCGTAAAACGACGGCTCGACGCTCTTTGGATTCTGTCCGCGTTTTCGGTAGCCAGCGGCGCATTCGCGAACGGAACGATCGAGACCGTTCGAAGCGCGATCGGAAGCCGGCGCGCCGCGAACTCCACTCGAGAGAGTAGAACCGCGGGTCCCGGTTCGAGGTTTCGGAGAATCTCGTCGCGGGGACGACGGACGAAATTTACAAAGCCCTCGAATCGCGCGCGGTCGGATGCTCGGCAAATTCCAAGGATCTTCGGGTATCCTCCGAAACGGAGTCGCGCTCGAGCGGTACGGGAGATTTCCCTAAATAGGCGCGCTTGTTCTACGAAATAGAATCGAGCACCGTGTGGCACCGTTCTAGGTTTCGCTCGGGTAAACCTCTCGTTCCGGGAGGGGGGGAGTTGTTCGTTTCCGGCGGCCGATACCGGCTACCGGCGTTCGCTCGACGTTTCGTCGGTAAATCCGCGCGAGGAAATACGAGTACGCCGATCGGTCGTTCGGCATCGTTTCGTCCGAAAGTTCGCTTCGCGAGAAGCTTCGATGTCGAAGAATCCTCGTTACGGAACGAGAACCGCGAAAGTTCGCGCGTCCCTCGTAGGTATCGCGTTTCAATGTTCGCGGCGCGGTAACGAGACGACTCTTTCCAACGAGGGGCAAACGAACTTTCTCGATCTTTCGGCGCGCATCGGGAAAAAGTTGAATCGCGACGGGGTTTTTCCTGGTCTCGATCGCGCGTCGAAATTGAAATTCACGGTGCAAGAGGCGGACGGTTCTTTCGCCGCGTTGGAGGTTCGGTCGTCGAACGAGAGACACGGAGGCCGGAGAACCGGCGTTCGCAAATTACAATGGACGACGCGTATCGCGGTCGAGGGTTTAACGGGGCGTAACGAGGTCGGAACTGGACGAGTCAGCCGCGAAAACCGCGCGAACTCTCGGCACGCGCTACCGACGATTATGCCACGAACTGCGGACGAGCGGAAAACGGACAGCGGAAAATATAAGGCCGTCGGTCGCGAACGTTCAACCTTCCTGCCGCCCGCACGCCGCTTCACTCCGAAACGCGAACGCGAACGCGAACGCGAACGCGAACGCGAGAACGGCACTTCCGACTCGACGAACCTAAGAAACAACGCTCTTCCGCTTCGCGAAGCGGTACGATTCAATTCGGAACTGAAGCGTTTTCGCGATTTCGTTGCGTCGCGATATCGCGTCGGTTCGTTGGGATTTTCGCGATTCTAGTCCCGTTCGAGTCTCGAATCGAATTTCTCGCGATCGATCTTGCTCGGAAACGAAACGGATCCGAGTTTCGATGATTACCGCGTTCGTCGAAGGTGTACGACGATCGACGTCGTCCGACGTATTCGTCGAAGCACCGAGTGTTCGAAATTAGGCACCAAACGGCAGGATACACGAGCGCGATGTTCGACGAGACAACAGGACCTTCGGTCGCGACGCGCGTACAACGAGAACAACAACGACGACGACGACGACGTCGACGACGACGATAACGAGGATGCCGGGACTCCGCGCATAAATCCATAGGCCATTAACGACGCTCCGACACCTCTCGGAACAAGATCCGCGCGATTCCGAAATCCATCGATCTCGAAGGACGCCGCGTAGCGTCGAAATTAACGACGCGTTACGATCGAATCGTCCCGCGATCGTTCGTTCCCCTTCCGAATCGATGCGTCCGGTTCGTTCGATTTTTATCCCCCGCTACTAACGCGGAACGAACGTTTCCTCGATTCTCGCGCGATCGTTGGCCAACCCCTTACGAACGAGGTAAACGGGAGAATCGAGCTCGCACCTAGGACCGAGCGGCTTTTGTTTTTCGAGGGAGTTCGTTTCGCGGGCGAGCCGTTGGTAAACTCGCCGCTCGCGTCGAAACGAGTCTCGAAACGAGTCACGGTTTTCCAGATTCGGTGGCTCGAAAGGACGTTCCTTCGAGGGCCGGTCTCCCCCGGGTATCGATCGGTTCTTCCCTCGACTTCCCCACGGCACCCTTTAAAGGTCGAAGCCCCGAACGGTCAACGAAACGACGAATCCGTTCCGCGGTCGAATCGTTTCGCGATAACGCGATACGGGTAATTGGAACGCGATTCGTCATCGTAAAATTAGCTCGGTTCAGCGAGAGAGCCGCGCGAGCGTGAAATCAACGATAACCGAGATCGTTGACGGTCGACGCGAAACGCCAGAATTATCGTCGTCATCGTTCCGAATAATACGGGAATCGATCCGATCGGCGCAAGGACGCGGCTCGCCCTTTGACGCGATGCTTATCGAACGTTTCCACTTTGATTTCCCGTTGCCGGTTCGTCGCCGACGCGACGCGACCAGACGCGACGAGTCGTGCTCGCTTTTCCCTCGCTCCGTGGAAAATAAACGCGAAACCAGAGAATTTACGATAAACGAGAAAAGTCGGGATCCAAGGTCGTTTCCTGGGTAAGCTACGAGGCGAAATTGACCGGGTCGGGAGCGAATCCCTGGAACTTTACGGGCGAGGAAAACAAGAAACGGGACGCGGAAAGGAACTCGTGGGAAGTAGCAAACGGTGAACGTTTCGCGACAATTCGGGAAACCGGAAAGGAAAGAAACAGCTGCGCGAACCTTGGACGGCTACGTCGAACTCTTTCTTTCGTCCCGATAAAAATGTGCCGGGGAACGCGAATATTTATGCCTCGTAGATTCGAAAGGCAACGCGAATCGGCCGCGCGAGCATTATCAGCGACGCCCGGTGCGAAACAAAGCGTCGAACTCGAAAAGCTTCGCCGAGGGCGAACAACGATCTCGCGCGCGGTTCGCTTCGGTTCGAAAAAATTGTTCGTTCTCCGATATCGTCTCGAGGAAGGAACGTTCGCTTCCCGAGGAAACCGGAGACAAACGGCTTCGCCGTTTGACGCGGTGACGCCGATCGATGCCCGTGCTCTTGCTCTTTTCGTCGTTTCGTTTCTTCGACGCGCCAATCCGACGGAAACCTCCGGAGCTTTTGTTCGCGACCTCGCGAATCGAAGAGAAATATATTTATCCGGATCTGCGGGCGTTCGCTTTTTCGACGTTCGCGATCGAAAAACGACCAGAACGAGGAAAATATTTGGTACTTTCGTCGGGCCGTGTTCCCGCGCGCGTAATTCGACGTTAGGATCGGGAAGGAGAAACGTCCGGCGGTTTCCGGCTTCCGAGAAGTTCGATCTCGCGGTGTCGGAAGATTTCGAGCGAAAACGAGGAAATCTTATCGTCCGGTCCAGTCCGGTCCGGTCGCGGCGGTGGTAATTCGTGGCACGCGCGTCCCATTTGTCCGTTACGGAAAAAGAGGGAATCGCGCGAGGATCGGAGGATTCCGGGGAAATAAATGCGAACCGGGCGGGAAGTCGTTAGAGCGGTACGTGACGCAGCTGGAATCGCGGAGGGCGGGACGAATCGAGACGAAGGTTTATCAAACCCGTTCGAAATTCCGAATGGCCGGGCGGGCGTTCGAGACGGAAGGTCCGAGTGTCGCGAAGTCCGCGCGTCGGGTGTTCCGGTACGCGAAACGAGCAAACGACGGGACGAGAACGGGACGCGCGCATCGCCGAAAGGAAACGTCGCCGGAGCTTTCGAAACGGTGGGATTCCCGAGCGATCGGATCGGTCCGGCTCGACCGGTCTTCGATCGATCCTCGGGACGTTTCGGGTTCGCGGTATTAACGCGCCCCGTTACCGTTTCGCCGACTTTACGAGCACGGATCCGGGACTCGGATACACCCAATCGCCGCGTCTGCGCAACGTTCGAACCACCGGGACGAGCGGTACCCAGACCCCGCGCTTCCCTCGACTACGGGTCTCCGCAGAGCCCGAAGAAACATTGAGATCGTCCGAGCCGACTCGATTTTTACGCGCGATCGCGCGATCGCGCGATCCGAGAGCGAAAACGAACCGTCGCCAAACGCGCCGTTCTCTGCCCCCCTGTTGCCCGAGCGACGAAAACGAGAAACGCTCGCAGGACGATCCTCGATAGAGGTAACGATACGCCGACCGAAACGGTCCTCCTCGTCGCGCTCGTGGTCGTGGTCGTGGTCGTGGTCGTGGTCGTGGTCGTGGTCGAGGTCGATCGAAGAGTGCACGGTCGAGTCGAGCGGCCGGTTCGAGGACGCACCGTACCCTTCGCGCTCGGTTAGCGACTCTTGTCATCTTCCGAGCAAGAGGTTTCGCGAGACGGTTTCGTCGACGCGAAACCGGGCGGAGGGGAAAGGTCGCTCGACGTCGAGAATCGGACCGTTCGTTTTTATCGTTCGATCGAACGGAGCCGTCGGGTTCGCCGATACGGGGCGTAATCCGGTCGCGAATCGTAAACCTTTTACGGGCTCGAGGCTCGTCGGCGCACCGCCAACGAGCGGGGACGCTCGGTCGCTTTTGCGCGAAAACAACCGGCCGATCGTACCTTTCGTCGACGGTTCGCGCGACGAGTTTTTCGGTGAATCGGTTCGAGAGCGTAAATTTCCCGACGGCGGCTCGCGGGCCGCGCGTCGCTCCATCGAATACGCGGTACTCGTTTCGTCTCTCTCGCGCGCCGGTTAATTCCGCGGCGGTAGATTTGCCGCGCGGAGCAAACTTATTTAACCGGAGACGCTGAATACGATCTCCGGTAAAAATGTTTTTACCAACTCGGTACAAATTACGGCTGCAATTGCCGGCCGAGAGTGTCGCCACGGATAATATTTAACGCGAAAGGGAGAAGTTACGAGCGCACGCGCGTAAAACACGCGCGGCCGGCGTTGTTGCGTATCCGAAATGAAATTTTTAATAAATACGCGGTACCGCGAGAGGCGAAAACTTCCCGGCGCGACATACGGGGGATCGATAAGCCGTACATTGCGCGTAGCCGTATTTCGTTCGCTCGCTCGCTCGCTCGTAAATACGTTATTTAACCGACGAAGCGGAGAGTTTGGCGCAACGAGTTACGCGCAACGCCGTACCGAACTTTTTAATCGAGCTCGAGCAGCGTCGAGGACGCCGTTCAATATTTTACCGATTCCCGTCGAAGCGTTCCCCGAGCGTCTAGGCGGTTGCTTCGCTCGCCGATCCGCCGTCTCGATTCTCTCGCGAGCCGGCGTACTTTTACCGAGCGCCGTGGTCGCTCTCGGCGATCCTTGTTCGCGCGGAAGGGCAACCAGCGCTCGGTCTCCGCGGCACCGAAAAATTTACGAGAACGGTTCTCGAGCTTTTCGAGCTTTTCGAGCTTCTCGAGCTTCTCGAGCTTCTCGAGCTTTTCGAGCTTTTCGAGCACGAGCCTCCGACTCGTCGACCTTGATCGCCGTCGAATCAAAATTACGCAAAGTAGGAGTCACTCCTGGTCGGCATCCTCTCCGACCCCGTCCCCGCGATCGTTCGCGACTCGATCGACCTACGCTTCGCGGATGCGTCGAACGACCGTGGACCGGAGCCAAGGGAACTCGAAATTATTTTCCTCGCGCCAACGAATTCTTCCCCAGGGGAGAAAAGTCCGGCGAAAGGGTACTCCGCGAAGCGGAAATCGAGACCGTTTCTCGAGGAGGAAAGTTTACGGGAAGAGATCGACGCGGTGGGGTCCCCCGTCCGCGTCGGAGTCGGTTCTCGCGAAACGCTTATCGCCGAGACGAGGACGATTCGTCCCTCTCCTCTCGGCCGAGTATTCCCGGAGACCGGTATCGAGGGACGCTCGGGGCTCTCCCGGTGCTGGGAGTATCGCGAAACCGCGGCGATAAGTTTACGAGGAACGGGACGCGCACCGAAAGCTTCGACTTTAGGGGTCTCGATACCGATCCCCATCCCCATCCCCATCCCCATCCCCGTTCGAACCGGCGAGTCTCTCGATCCTCGAATCGTATTTCTCGGTAAAGTTTCCCCGATCTCGGTTCGAGGAATTTCCCGGAGAATGATCGGCCGGTCGGGAGTCGCGACCGCGATATCTCCGCGGTTATTAATCGTTTGGCCGTTAGCCGGTCTCGGCCCCGAGAACAACCTCGAAAGACCCGAAGCGCACTCGGCCGTTCTCACGGGCCGAGTTTCCTCGTCCCCTCGTCCCCTTGTGTTCCCGTGGCCCAGTTTTTTCGTCCGCGGGCTGCGCGAGGGTGCAGCCTCTCGCGTCGAATCTCCTCCGACGGCGATACGCGCGGAGATCGCGTTCGGTCGCGAGGCAGCGGCACCGGCACCGGCACCGGCACCGTAAACGCGAGTTTTACGAGGGCGACTCGCCGTAGGTAGAACCTCGTTACCCGCGGGCTGCGTTATCGCGGCTCGCGGTTTCTCGATGCTCTCCCGGCCCGAGTTAATTCGGATTTACGCGCTCCTTCGAAACCGCGTCCCGGAGTTAATTCCCTCTCCGTTCCACCTTTCGAGCCGTTCGGTCGAGGTTACGCGGCTCGCGAGTCGTCCGATCCCTTTCGCGGCGTGCCGGGGAAAAAGAAAGAAAGAAAAAAAAAACGACGATCGCTAAAATACGTCGCGCTCTCGAACGGATCGCGAATCGACGAGAACATCGGGGGCCCTCGCGAGCCGTCCACTCGAATCCACTTTGCTCTTTATCGTTCGCGCTCGACGCGCTCGACGCGCTCGACGCTTTTGTTCCGAGCTCGCCTCGTCGAGCGTACGCTCCCGCGTTCCCCGAAAATACCGATCGATTCTTCGAGACCCGTCCAACGACTTCACGACCGCCCTCTTGCCTCGTCCGGACCCGCGACGTCGAACCGATTCTTCCGTTCCGGGAACCGCGCGATCTCTTCCCTGCTATCGAAACGCGAATCTCGATGCGAAATCGGTCCTCGATCTCGAAATCGCGAACCGCGTTCCGTAAGGCGAAGACGAGCTCGCCCGGTGGAGGGGCGCCGCGGACCGGAGAGGGAGAACCTTTACGGCCGGGTTCGAAGGGGGACGAGGCGGGAGGGTTAGGTCGAGTCGGTCGTTGACGGTTGGAGGATGATGCCGCGGTCCCTGGATCGATACCGACCCGCCTCCGCCCCGTCCTCGCGACCACCGAGCGCCGGCTAACTACCCCACTAGCGTGTACGCGCGCGCACGAGCGCGCACGAGCGCGCACGAGCGCGGCCGCACCGAACACCGATTCGGTTCTCCGGACTCGCTTTACCGACCTTATCCTCGACTCGCGTCCTTCTCTCGTTCCGCCGTACGCGACGGAACCGTACCCCGCCCGTTCTCCGACCGCTTCCTCGACGAACCTACGGTATTTGTCCGCGGGGAAGCGAAGCGGATGGATGCCCGCTGTCGCGAACAGGCGTGCCACGAGCCGAGACCGCGCGACCGCGTACTCGACGCGACGCGCGCACACGCCCACGCGCCCACGCTCCCACGGATATTCCGCTCCGAATCCTCGTGGTACCTACGCTCGAGTTTAACGTCGTTCCGCCCAACCAGTCTCGAGTTTCGAAATCGACGGAGCCGAGAGACGCCCCTTAGCGAAAGAAAACCGCAAACTTGCGAAAGATTCCGCGAGCCCGCGACGAATTTTCGTCCTCGGTGGGGGTGATCGCGTCTCGAATCCCGAGATCGAGTACCCAAGGGCCAAAGACCGCCGACACTCGAAGCGTCGAAAGTTCGGGAGGACGCGTTACGAAAGAGAAGACCGCGCGAGCCACCGGAACCGGTACCTCGCGTGTTTCGTTCCGTTTCGCTCGCAACGTCGAAAGCGGGGAGAATAGCCTCGGGAGTCGAAAGAATTGCGCGACGAGCGAACGATCGAAAAAACCTAGGGAAAATTCCGCGCGATCGAACGTCCGAAGACGGCTCGTAAAATTAGGAGACGCGTCGAGGACGCGTAGAGGGCCGAAACGATCCCGAGGGGGCCCGCGTTCCTCGAGCCTCGTCGAACAAATATTCCGTTGCTCTCGTCGTTACCGAAGCGAAGCGAAACGAAGCGAAACGAAGCGAAACGAAGCGAGCGTACGTCGATCGAGAATATTCGAGGAACAAAGTACGCGTTCGCGAGCGGCCGAGTCGGCTACCGAGCGTAGCGGGGAACCGAATAAAGGAGCAGGAAGGTGCCCGCGGGAGGGAGTTCGTCGAAACGGGAAAAGTCAAAGCCCGCGATCGATAATCCGGACTCGCGTGCAAAAACATCGGGCTGCGCGCTGGACGAAGACGAAAGGGCACGTTCGTTGAATCGTTTACCGGATCCCGCGAGCCCGCTCGGTTCTTCTCGCTCGAGTGCCCGAGTGCTCGAGTGCTCGAGTGCTCGAGTGCCCGAGTGCCCGAGTGCCCGAGAGACCGGCCCAATTTCAATCGTATCGCGCGAACGGAACGATCGATCCCTGCGACAACGGAACAACGATCGCGAGGATCCCGCGCGGCGAGGGAAAAAAACCGCTTCTCGCGACGCGAGGGACGCTTTCAGGAAACATCGAAAAACGGCCGTTACGGTGCGAGGACCGAGATCGTACGGTCGATGGTGGAACGTCGACTTTGCGTTTCGGCAAATTAGAATATCGGATATCGATGCGAGTTCTACTACCGAGCGCGTGAACCACCGATACCGAGAACCTTCGTCGCGCGAACGAACCGAGTTACCCGGCGTATCGATAACGTCCACGAGGAACCCTCTCGCCTTCGAAACGCGGCGAGAATCCCGAAGAGAACTCGAATCTCGCGTATCGCTCGAAAAAGATTCCATCGTTTCGAACTTAATTTTCGTTTACCGCGACGTTGCTTCGTTTTTTTCCGTAATCGCTCGCGAAAGCGGAGAAAAGAGAGCAGTCGGTTCGTCTTGGGAGAGATAACTCCGCGCGGCACGGTGCGCGCGTAACTTCCGTCTGAATTTCAAGGAGACCGGAGAAAAGAATTTTAAGAAGGGAAGAAAGGCTGGAAAGCACGGTTTCGCGGAAATTTTGTAACAAGGAAATTTGTCAACAAGGGCCGCGACTCGTTTCTTTCTTTTTTCCCTTTTCCTTTTTTTTTCTCGTTCGTTCGCTTCGCAGAACCGAGAGGGAATTTTCGCTGAATTTTTCCTCGCGGATGTAAAATGGAGACAACGCGTTTCGCGAAACGTTGTTTGCATCCCCCTCGGGAATTTTGCAAAGAAACGCGTATTTGCCCGATTATTGCGTTCGCGCGAAAACGTACTTTTTACTTTTCGCCGGAATACCGTGCAAAGGTCTCGGCGCGTTCGCTCGAGCGGGTTTGCCGTTCGTCTTCCTCGAACCTCGAACGATCGTTTCGACGAAAGGCATCGTCCGAGCGAGAGAAACTCGGTCTTCGGTAAGTCTCGAGCGTCGCGTTTCGGCGACGGTTTCAACGTCCAACGTCCTCCTTTTCTTCGCCGACGTTCTTCCGACTCGTTCGCGGAGCACGGACGGTTAACCAACGAAGAGTCTTCTCCGCGGTTATCGACCGACCCCCGCCTTCCGAACTCTCCATCGTACGCATCGCGCGGATCGTTGCCTCCAACTTCGAATCGCGTTTCGAGCGGTTCGCACGGCCCGTGTTCCCGTACCTTTGGGAACGCGAAACTACGTCGAGGCCGAAAACGAAAAAATACCCCGGCAAAAGTTCGCGGAAATTACTCCGCGAAACGCGACACGTTATTGTTCGCGATCGGCATCGATCGACGCAGTTCCGGACCGAAGCGTGCCGATCGAGCTCGAAGAAATCGTTCCTCTGGAAAACCGGAGCGGTCGACGAGGACGCTCGATGCGCGAACAATTTCGATTTCTATCCAACGGCAGCGAGCGGGCGGTCGGGCGGCCGGGTGGCCGGACCTGACCGACCGAGCGCGAAAATCGGCGATTCGAATTCCAACGAGGACGGAAACGAGCGCGGCATCCCGGACGGCTAATTAGTTTATTTTCGTGCCGTAGCACGGTGGCCTGGTTAGCGAAATTCGCCTCCCGAATCGTCGACTGGTGTACATATTGTGGCAGGTTATCAAGCGAGGCTGTAACTGCGCGCGGTGGGACTTCCGCGAACGTGGCTCGACTTTCGCGCAGCCGCGCGGGCCCTTTCCAGCTTCGTTCGTTCGGAATTGGTCCGCGTTTCCCCGCTGAGCCCTTTAATCTTCTTTCGTTCGCTGGGATGCATTCGCCGATATTAGAATCCGTAAATTTCCATTTCCATCGGACGCGCATCGGACGCGATTTCACCGACCGGTATTAATTTCATTAATGTCCCGTGTTTCCGGGCTCGTCCGATCGGCCCTTTCGCCCGATCCCCTTTCACCGGTCCTCTCTCTCGCTCTCTCTTTTCTTCCATGGAAATTTTAACGCGAGGAATTCCTCCGCAACGATAACGGTGCCGGAACGAATCGAAGCGAATTTCGATCGATTTCTCGCGATTCGAGAACCCTGGAGAAACGAAGCCGTCCGTTGAGACGCGTTGAGACGCGTTTCGGGTCTACGGGCAAAGGGAAGAAATTTCCGCGCGGTCCGAAAATTGCTCGTATCCGAGAGCGGCCGGGCGATCGGCCGAGATACCGACGAGTCGCGCGCGAACGCTTCTCGAGCGTTGACTTGGCGCCTCGATGATCGTTTCCGAGCAGTCGCTTCGAAATCGTCCGCGTTCGCAACGATAACCGTAAGTACGTTTCGGAATAATTTCGCAAATACACATCCGAAGCGTTCGTGAAATCTCTACCGGTCCGCGATATTTGCCGACGGAGCGTAAATATCGAGTGTCAGCGCCGAGGCGAAATAGCAAAAGTCTGCGCGCAAAACTGCAATGGCGTTTAACCGACGACGAATAACGACGACCGTAAATAACGGTGTTTGTACATCGAACCGTCGAACGGTCGGAGGTGTACCGATCCTCGGATTCGTAATGGAAAACCGAACCACCGAACTTCCAAACGGATATCCAGCGTGGACGTACAGGGTGTATCGTAACTTTGACGGTGGATCGGAGACGCCGATACGAGGAAAAAGTTTGCGGAATCGTTTTCCTCCGTTCGACCTTGTTCGAAAGTTACGGCCGGTTCGTTACTCGGGCGATTCCGTCGAATCGTTGGACGGGATTTTTATCTTCGGAGACCGTTTCGAGGTAAACGTTCGTCGCCGAACGAGATCGAATCGGCCGTTTCGCGTAGAGGGTGGAGAACGGTGAGACGGGACGGGACGGGACGGGACGGGACGGGACGGACGCCAATTAAGTTACCGGTCCGTTCTAGCGAGTTTCGGAGTTTCATAACCCGGCAGGTTGCATCCGGTAAATCCATCGGGTTTCCCCTTTGGCGGTCCCGTGGGGCCTCGCAGGGTACGCGGCTGTTGCACGCTCCGAGAGTCGTTTCTCCGCTCTGCTCCGCTCTGCTCCGCTCTGCTCCGCTCTGCTCCGCTCCACGGGAGCGTGCCACCGGCGCGTCGTCCGGAATCTCGTAATTTTGCCAATGCGTTCCGTCCAGCGTGCAATTCGAGTCCCTTTCGCGGGCGCGAGCGCGCGCGAGACCGAACTTTACGAGGGGAGAACGCTACGTGAGGCGAAATCGGAATCGTAAGAACGATTTTCTCTTCGTTTTCGGAACGGGTCGCTCTCGAAACTCCCGAGCGCGACTCGGGTGCGCGATCGTGGACAGATCGAGGCGAGAGCTCGGAAGGACTCTCCGCGAGGCCCTTGCCGTGCTTCCGAACGCGCCCTCCCTTTTCAACGCGCCGACGAGCTTTACGCTTTTCCTTGTCCGTAGAATTTCTACGGTTCCGTTCCGTGTTTTCGGTCGACCGAGTTCGGGAGTTTGCGAATTCCTCGCGGGCTTCGCAGTTCCAGAGCCCGCAGAGCCCGCCGATCGTTGCCGATTTTTCGACATTCGCCGACGAAAAGTCGAAAAATCGAAAAGACGGGGGGCCGTGGTCGAATCGCCGCGCGAATCGACGAACGAACGTTACCTTCGCGTCGCCCGACGCGAAACTTTTACCCGGTACTGTACGCGCAGACGTTTCCCTCGAACGAGACCACGGTGAAACAAATGCCCACGCTTTTCCAACGGCGATGAAAGTTCCCTAAACGCGGGAACGTATCCCGACGCTCGAAAACTCGGGCTCGCGGCGCGAATCTTTAAGCGCGAACCAAAGGGAAACGATTCGAGCGCGAGGTTTCCCCCTTTCCGGCCGATATACTTTGAATCGATAGATTCTTCCTCTCTCGCGAATCACCGTTTCGCGAGTTTCCTGGAAGCGACGTCTACGCCCGCGAGCCGCGAACCCATCGTCCCGGCTAATTTTTATAGCGCGCTCGCGATAATTAAGTCGTCGCTCGACGTTACCGAGAGTCGACGATTTTCAATGGGTCTGCCGGCGCCGCGGCGCTTCGCAGCCGAGCCCGGAAACGCGCTCGAATCCACTGAAAAAGCAAACGCGATTATAAGAAAATTACCGAGCTCGTTTTTCCGAGCATTTTCCTTTTCCAGCGCAGGCTCCCGACCCCGTCGCCTCGCGTTACCTCGCATCGCCTCGCGTTGTCGACAAACTCGCGGAAAACGAAGCTCGCTCCCCGTTTCCTCTCCTCTTTCACTTTCCATCGTTGCGAGTATCGTCCGAATCTCCCTTTCTTTCTCCGATTCGTTCTTTGCCGGGACAAAGCTCTACGTCGCGGAATACGAGAATATTTTCCGAGGCTCCGTTCGCGGAAAAACGAATTCCGAGAGCACGCGGGCTCCGGGACGCTTATTTTTCTCTCGGAGTTTCGAACCGGTTTTCTCGAGAGTCGTTCGTCCGCGTATAATTTTCACAGCGTCGCGTTCCCGACGAGTCGAAAAGAAAAATAGAAGTTTGCGCGAATTTTTCGTACCTTTTCGAGCAAATACACACCGGAAACTGTTTCGCGAGGGAGGGAAAATTCCGCGTCGATTTCGATCGCGATGAAATTTTCATCGGCATCGAAAACAAGCCTCGACGCGACGCATTGTTTTCTCTACCGTGTTAATACCATTGTTCGCAAAGGCGTTAAAAATGCAGACCGATGGGAACGCGAACTTTCGCGTCCGCCTCTGGTTTTTTTCGAACCTCCGACAGTGTCTGGACTCTGCTGTTCGCTATTTTTCAAATTGCCTCGCTCGTATTTTATACTCGCCGTGGAAATTCATCGGTCCGTGGTTTCGAAACCTCGATACTTCGGTTCGCTTCCTTTTTACTCGTAAACCGCGATCGTACGATATCGGAACGGGAGAACTTTTAGACGGACACGGTGTACGAATATTTTTATCCGAGACGTCTCGCGAATATTTGCCGGATCCGCGTAACTCGTTTCTCCGTTTCTCCGTTTACGAATCCCGGGAACGAAGCTTCGCGCCGCCTCGAGTTTACGGAGTCGATCGCGCTCAGCCGTTCGCATCCCGCTCCGTTAAAAACATCGTTTCGCGTTCTTAAAACCGAAACGCCTCCGTTTTAAATTCCGAGATCGATCTCGAGCGTCGCGCCAGCGACGGAACGTCGCCGCATCCTCGATTTCGGCGTTAATAAGCTCGCGATGCAACGGCGACTTATTAGCCGGCGATGTTTATTCGGCGTCCTCCGCTGCATTATTCAACGGACAGCTCCCTCTCCGTCCCGCTCGCCTCGCCTCGCCTCGTCTTTCCTTTCCTTTCCTTTCCTTTCCTTTCCTTTCCGGTTTTCCATTTACTTTCCGGCGCGCATTCGGCGGAACTCGCGAGAAACGCTCGAGCCGTTCTCTCCCCGGGATTACGGTTCCGCTTCGGGTTTTTCTCCCGATCCGTCCGAACGGGGGAAAGAAAATCGCATCGCCGGCGACGAGGCGACGAAGCGACGAGGCGACCACGCGACGCTGCAAAACTCCCGCTCGTTGATCCTCGGACGCGTCTGCTCTTCGGCCCTCCGAAATTAAACGAGGAAACGCATCCGGGCGTTGCGCGGACGATCGAAAAGACGACGCCCGACCTGCCCGATCTGCCCGGCCCTCCGTCGGAGATGTTCCAACGTCCGTGCACCGATACTTTCGACGACAAACTTCTCGGCCAACTTCTCGACGGTGCAACTCGGATCGGTCGAGACGCAGCGAGTCGGTTCGTCGATGGCGCTCGTCGGCCAACTTTCGAAGGGGGGAAAAACGAAAAAACAAAAAAAAAAAAAAAAAAAAAAAAATACGGCCGGTGGTTCCGAACACACGAGCAGTGACCCGGCGTAAAAGTAAATATCCACTGTTGACTCCCGCGAAGGGATTGTTTCGAACAACATTTTTCACGGCGGACGGTTGTTTTTCGTTCCCGAAACGCGACGCTTGCCGACTCGTCGCCCAATTGGGGACGTCGCCGTTAAAATTTGGTTCGATACCGGCGAGTCGAGAGACGGGGCTGGGGATAGGGAAAAAAATACACGGAAAGAGAGACGAATAAAATGGCACCCCGACGCCTGTCGCGCCGTTTACGCGGAGCTGGAAAATATTTCGCTGTTCCGGTATAATGGATCGGATGCACGAGCCGTATACGTTTGGCTCGCGCGTTGCTCGTTATGCTAACGAGCGCACGGTGAATCGTGCGCGTTAACAACGAAACGAGTCGTACGATTTCGCGTTTCGAACCTTCTAACCGTCGAGTTTCTCGGTAACCCGATTCTCTTCGGTCCGTGCTGGAAAGATTCGAGGATTCGAACCACCCGTAACGAATCTACCTACCGAACATCGATGCGACGTTTTCCGCGTATTTACCGTATCGGGACGAATCCGGCGATCCGCTCGGGAAATCAAGGACGAAATTCGAGTCTACGGGTACGAAGCGTTCCGCGTCGTAGTTTGCCGCGCGCGAACGCTCGCTCGCTCGCTCGCTCGCGTTTTCTTCGCGATATAGCGACGCCGGCGACGTCTTCCCCGGTGCGGATACATCCGGACGTACGCGCGTACTCGGCGCGCCGTTTCGAACGGAACGGAGAAAAGGACGCCGCTCGCGCGAACTTTGGACGAATCGTTGAAAAGAGGAACGCTCCCTCGAATTTTATCGCGTTCGTTGTAAAATAACGGAGATCGAGATTGGAAATCGGCGATGAACGACAGCGGTCGCGTTCGCGCGGTACGAATAAACCGTAGGAGAAAAGGATATTTTTTCGAGAGCGGGGCACCGATAAAGTCGATCGAGGACTTTTATTCGAGGCGAACTCGATCAAAAACGCGGCTCGAGCTTCTCGGAAGCGAATTCGTTTCGATCGTTTCTCCCTTTTCGCGCACGCGGCGTAAAACTTTTTCCCGCGAATTCCCGGTTCGTGACCGGCGATTCGGGAATAAATATTCAACGGGGGGGGATTCGCTGGTGCCGTTTTTCAATCCAGCGACCGTGGTCGTCGCGCGCTCTCTCCCTCTCTCTTTCGGGGTCTCTTCTCTCGGTTCGTTTTACGGGCAACGCGTGCACCGGTACCCCGTCGAAGCTGTCGATACACGGCGCACCGTAAACAAGACGCAACGTCGAACGGAACGCGCAGGACGTTTCGCGCGATTGCTTTTTTCTTGGCCGCGAAATGAACGCGAAACGGGTCAAAGAGGAAATATTCCGCTCGACGGACGAACGGAATAAACTCGTATTATAAACCGATCTCGCGACGCGAGGTTCGCTTTCGGGGAATGGCCGCCCGTTTTAATACGCTGAAAGCTCGCTCTCGCGTAAACGTCCAGCCGTTCGAGTCGGCATTTTCGAATCTACGCACCGTCGAAGCGAATATCCGTTATCGAGTTTCGCATGCGAAACAGCTTCCCTTTTTTCCTGCCCGGTGTCCGCTCGGTTTCGCGATTTCTCTTTCGCGCGTCCGTTCGGCGAAACAACCTTTTCGCGAGATTAATTTTTTCTCTCGCGTCGAGACGCGGCCGGCCGGTGCGAAACGGTGACGCGATCGCGACCGTGTACCCGAGAAACCGTAAACGGAACTCGACCAAGGATTTTCCCTTTTCCCCTTTTTCCCTTTTTCCCTTTTTCCCTTTTTCCCTTTTTCCCTTTTTCCCTTTTTGCCTTTGCCCTCGTTAGGCGCGCAACCGACGAAATATTTTTCCACCGTTAACGGGACACCCCGATGAACGCGAACGACTCGGTACCGGTCCTTTCCGTCCCCTTCTACCGCTGTCGCGACGTCTTCTCTTCGAACGCCTCGACGCACAGGGCTCGTTCGCAAAACGATTCTTTTCTTCCGAACCGTCGCGGAAGAACTCGGATTTTCCCGTTTCGCGGTTCCGCGCGGGGGGATCCGAGGTTTCGATCGTTGCCTCCTTTTCCACCAAACTATTTTCGAACGTCCCCGAAACCCGCAAACACCGACGAACCGACCGACCGACCGACCGACCGCGGGATAATTTCACGAGGACGGCGGTTCGGAATTTAAATTCGAATTTGCGGAGAAATCTTATTCAAGGGCGAGCGAGCCGCACCGGACGAGAACAATGGCGAGCTGTCCTTTGAGAGGTTCCGAGCCGTGGCCGGTGGCCTATTTATCGAGCGCAACGACCGGCGGAGCAACGTCGCTCGCAAAGACAAAGTTGATCGTTGCGAGCGGTTATCCCTCGGCGAAAAAAAAACCTTGGGAAAAACGGGAGAAACGGGAAAAACGGGGAAAAACGGGGAAAAACTTGGGCGAACGTTGGCCCGTTTTTTGCTCGTGCGTCGACGAGAAGTCGTCGAGCCGTCGGATGCACTTTTCCGATCCGCCTCGGAAACTGGTCATCGTTTAACGCAACTTTGACCGTTCCTTCCGCGAAACGCCCGGACGAACCGTACGAAAAATCGGTCTCGCGCGGCTCGTAAAACTTACTTTGAGAATTCCGCGGCGCGTTACCGATCGAGAGAAACGAACCTCCTCGAACAACGACCCGGATCGAGTTTACTCGCGAACGGAACCTACGGCCGGGATTTCGCGCGAGATGCGTATCGCGTTCCGATTCGCGAAACCGGAGACGGTGCGAGACTTTGAATTTTCCGAACCGAGCTTCCGCGAGCCGGTAGAGCCGAACCGCGTTCGACCGCGCTCGGCCGCGCTCGGTGGGAAAAGTTCGAATATCGCTTCGACGTTGGCCAACGCGAACCGAAAACTTTTCCATTTCTCGTTGGATCTTCGGGAGAGTATCGGGAACGGGTCGGCGAGGTTTTCTCGATGAAAGTAACTCGGAACGCGACTTTGTTCCGGCTGTTTTTCATTGTGCGCGGTTGAAAGTTTCGCGGAACGATTCGTCTAACGCGCAAACGAACGCGTCACGAATACGGGAGGAATAGGGCCGCGTTCGATCTCGCGTTCGATGCGAAGAGAAACGTAAAAGTTTTCCGTTCGCATCGCCGCCAGCCGAGTTTTCCGTTCCCGTTCTCGTTCCCGTTCCCGTTCCCTCCTCGTTCGGAGAATCGATCGCGTCGAGGTCGTCCGAGCACCGTGAACTCGACTTTTCGAAAAATCCTCCTCCGAAATGAAAAATCGCTCGCGAACGCGATAGTTTTCCGCGTTCCGTCGCGACCGAAGCGCCGAGTTAAAATTCGCGTTTCAACGAACGGGCGAACGTTTGGAAAAATCTGGCAAAAAACGGGTTACGATACAGCCGGTGTTCATTTCGAGGATAATGCCGGCGGTAACGATACGCGGCAACGGATGCGCGGGGGGGTATTCGTTTTCCCGCGCGGGGAAACGCGTTCGAGAACCGTCCCGTTTTTCCGTGCCATCCGGTTCGGCATCGAGCTCGTAATCGTTCCGAGTCTTTTTACTCGACGCTCGCTCGGAACCGGACGCGAGAAATAATGTCGGATGGAATTTCGTGCTCGTAACTCTGCGGGTCGCGCGTCACCGGACGTTTCGTTAAGCTTTTGTCGTTCGACGTCCAGAACGCGCCCCGAACTTTTGTAATCCGCTGGATAAATTATCGCACCGTCGCGACGGTCCACCGCGTTCGACCGCGTACGACCGCGTTCGACCCTCCGAAGGAACCCTACGCTTTCCCCGAGCTTTGTTTTTCGCCGAAATCGAACGTCGCGGTAAAACGGATCGTCCCCGAGACGAAAATACGAACGGGAGAGTGCCGGGAAGAAATGAACCACGCCTACGGGCGCGCCGACCGACCCTCCAAGGGAACGAGATCCTGGCGGGCCTGCAGGGTGTAGGGCGTTTCGAAAATTTGTCCGCGATCGTTACGGAAGAAACGCAATTTACGAACGCTGTCGGATCGGCGTTGCGGTTCGAGCCGTTCGCGATTCGGTCGAAAGTCGAACGATGATCCGCGAGCGGAGCTTTGTCGCGTATCTCGGATGGAATTCGCACCAACGGTGTATCTCGATCGTAATTCGAAGGGTAAAATTGCGTGGAAAAGTTTCCGGGAAACGTAACGAAAGTCGAAGGAAATTTGGCCGAGTTTTCACCGCGCGGAGTCGAGCGGGCGCGTTCGAAAGGTATCGCGCTCGCGCGACCGATTTCCCTCGGCCGGAACCACGCCAGAGAGAATTCTCGCGTCCGTCTCGTCGATACCGGATATCGATTCTCGAATTTCCTCGCAGGAATAAGACCAGGGGAGAGAAACCGGGAACGGACCGGGACGAATGGAAGAGAGAACGATTCCGTCTCGCATGGACGCACCGGTTCCTCCCGACCGAATGCAACCGTACGTCGGCCGGTCGGCTTCGTTAAAAGCTCCTCGCCGGCAGGGAGGATTTTCCTTTTCCTTTTTTCTCGTCCGGCGGTACGGTGCGAGCGCACCGCTGCCGTCGCGCGGGGACCTTGTTAATTAGAAGCAAAGGGTGGGTGGGAGGAGCGATGGGAGCGGTGACGGCGAAAAAAGAAGGACGGAAGAAAACGCTGGGATACCACCTTTTTAAAAAGCCACGCTCGAGCGCACGCACCGTGAACCCGCGATAAAGCTCGGATCGCGTAAATCGTTCGGCTCGGCGAGAGGGGAAGAACGGGGGGCCCGTCTACCGCGCCAGTTGAACATTTCCGAGCGGAGATTCCTCGGTGCGACCACGTTCCCTCGAAACGGCCGCTCCGGCGATCGCTTCTTACTTTCCACCGAAGCGTTTATTCGCGAACGACGCTCGAGACCGCGTCGCGCCGCGCGAATCGTCTTCCGCACCCTCGAAATCGAACATCGGCCCGAGTTCGTTCACCCCCGAGGATATCGGGCGGGCGGGCGGGCGTCCTTGGTCTCCGATGCGCCGTTAGAAGGGAACTTTTCCTCCTCGGCCCCGGCGGACCTGGATAATGTACGAATTGGAAAATCGACGATGCACAACAAGCCGTGACAAACGAGCTCTCTTCCGGCGGCGACGGTGGCGACGGTGGCGACGTTGGCGAAACTGGCGTCGGTCGCGTCGCTCGCGTCGCTCGCGTCGCTCGCGTCGCCGGCGACGCCGGCTGCCGAGAGCGAAAAGGGAGGAGAAAATTCCGGAAATGGATTCCTCGAGGGTGCGCAAACGAGGGTAGACCGCGATATAACATTACGAATCTCTGGCGAGATCCCGCCGGTTAAATTCGATAGGAAATTCGACTCGAGGCACCGGAACTCTTCCCCCCGGCGCTCCTTATCCTCGCTTCCTCTCGCAACTCCCGCAACTCCCGCTTCGGCCAAATAGCGCGCGAGCGCGAGCGCGGGCGCGGGCGTCCCCGCCTCACCCTGTCAGAGATCGTCGCGTTGCGTCTAATTGCGTCTCGGTTGCCGTTTTTGTTTCAGAACCTCCCGACGGACGAGTAACGAAGCGTGGCCCGTTCTCCAGGTACGAGCACACTCGCATTTTCTTCCCTCTAACGAACCGACCCCTCGCCTCGCCTCGCCTCGCCTCGCCTCGCCGTACTTCCCCTCGCCTCGCACAGTTTGTATTCCGGTTTACCGGTGTCTCCCCTTCCGTCTCTTCCGCGCTCCTTTTGTTTCCCCTTTCCCTCCCCGGGCCTTTCTCCTTCTTCGTCGAAAGAGGCTTTTTCGGTCGATACGCTTTACGAGATAATCGAGGTTCAATTTTTCGAAAGAGTCCGTCGCGGGGGAGAAATCGGAAGACGAACGAGCACGCGGCACGATCGATAGAGGCGTAGGCCTGCCGGTACGCGACCGGGTTCCAACCTCGCTCGAACGTTCCTCGAATTTCTAATTTTTCTTCCCGGCTGGTCGCGCGAGATCGAGACTTTTACCTTGCGAAAAATGCTCGGGAACTTTCGATCGGTTCGATCGTTCCTCGGTCCCCGCGCGGCGAGAACGTCGCGAGAACGTCGCGGACAACCTCCGGGAGGCAACGCTCGACAATATTTTCGAAAACGACGAAAACGTAAACAACCTTTCGCCCGTTGCTCGTCGGGCAAACAATGGACCTCGAATCGTATCGTTAAATACATTGCCGCGAACGAGTAAAATTTAACCATCCGAGCGAATAAACGAATAAGCGAATAAGCGAATAAACGAATAAACGAATAAACGAATAAACGAATAAACGAACAAACGTCGCGAATAAATCGCTACGCGGTACGTTGGTTTTGTTCGTCGCGTTCGTTCGAATAAAATGTTCTCCGTCTCCGCAACGAATTCCTACGTTCTCCCGTAATACCGCTACACCCTACGATATTCCCCGAATATTAAATTCTTTTCGAAGCGACGGTCAAAGTTGGAAATCTTTCGCGAAAATAGCGATATTCGTCGGACTCTGCGAGCTTTCTTCCCGTATCGCTGCATCGGTGGACGTTTCGTCGGTTCTCCGGTACGAAATTTTGCAACGTTTCGAAACGACGAGTAGATTTCCCGCGACGCAAGAGAACCGAAAGGCCGCGAACGGTTTCCTTGGTCGTTCGATCACCGTAGAAACGAGTTTCCGGCCGATACAGCGCACCGGTGTCGCGCGTCAATTTTAATTCAATCCCGCGCGGTCAACGCAGAAATTTAATCGTCGCTCGAATAATCGGGATGGACGGGCGGGCGTGGACGAACGAAATTCTTCGATACCGCTCGTTGATCGACTCGCGCAGATTTCCGTTTAATTTCCCGTAATTTTATCGAGCACGATACTCGTTCGGACGCGCGTCGACGAACCCGAAGAATTTCGATAACGGTGGCTGAACGCTTCGTTCGAATCGGTCCCTGCGGTCTCCGTTCTTTCGAACGAATACTCGAAAGGGAGCGATTCGCGTATCATCGTGGCGCGAGATCCGAGTTTCGCGGTTGGTGGATCGCGAACGATCCACCGAACGGCCCGTAAGCTCGAACGCGATTCGAAGGGTTCGGTCGTTGGACGGGCGTACGAGGACCGCGAGGTTATCGAGCAAACGAACGGCGCAAGCGCGCTCCTCGATCCTCCGATGCAACGTCTACCGGGCCGGTAACACTATATTTTCTCCATCGAGGGTGAAATTTCTGTAATCGAAAATCGATGGAACGCCGGTTCGTTGTCGGTCGTTGGGAACGCCGCGGCGGAGTGCGCGATAACCGGCGAGGTTCGATCCCCGATCGAAATCTCCCGTTCCCTCGAATCGCGAGACGCCCTCGGTAGGGAATCGCTCGACGAGCTACGGACTCGCGTTTCGCCGCTCCACCGTAACCTCCTTCGACCCTGTCGCTCGGTATTCGTCTTCCCTGCGACGATGAGGAAAGTTCGATGGCCCGTTGGTCAGCGGTGATCACGGGTTCTCGGCCGATTCCGGCACGCGCGAACTCGAGCGACGAAAACCGGCCAACCGTTTCGCTACGGACTCGAACGAATCGCGACCGAGAGATTCGAGACCCCGCTGCGACCAGCACCGCCGTATCTCGCGCGGAGGAAATCCCTCAGGAGCGACGATTCTTCCAATCGAGACGCGAACGGTTCGCGAGCTCTCGGGACGAACCCGGCTACCGCGTAACGCGTTAAATACGAATCGAGAGGGTTCAGAATCGAATTCTCGGTTCTTTCGGCGTGAAATTTCGAGCTCGGTTTTTCGAGGATCGCGCCGCGGCGAGGGAAACCGAGGGTCGAAGGAACCCGAACGACGAAGCCGTCCGCGAACTCGAACGTAAACGGAGATAGCGTTATCGGGATCGGGAGCGAGCCGGACGGAAACCGAGATAACGTTATCGGACTTTCGTCCGCGAACTCGGCTAATTTCGAGCAACGGTGAAAATATCGCGAAAGTTTCGAGCGCGAGTCTCGCGGCAACCGATTTATCTCGCCGTCCGGTTGTAACGAGCGGGGACCGAGCGCGAGGTAAGGAGAAAACGATCCTCGATTCGCGATCGGTGAGACCGCTCGCTGCGCGACCATCGCGAGGAAATACGAGGAGCTTCGGCCGGTAGACCGACCGAGTCGCGGTTCGAACCGGACACCGATCTACGGGGGGGCGGGAAAATCGTTGCTCGCGCGGAAGGTACGCGCGTCGCGCGAACAATAGACTCTTGGGGAAGTTTCCCGCTCCAAGGGGCGCCTATCGCACGGTGTAACTACTCGGTAGATAAGCCAACGAACCCACGCTCCGCCCACCCGCCCACCCGCTCGCCCGCGTTAGCTATGCGCCGTCCTAAGAAGAACCTTCGGCGCCCGCGAACCTGCCAGCGACTCGACTTTTACGTCTCTTCGGTCCGGTAAAAACGCTCGATTTTATCCCGGCAGGAGTCACGATCGGTCCGCGTCTCCCGTTAAGACCCGTTATTCACCGGGAACCTCGAATCGAGACGAGATCCTAATTGCGGCGCTCCGTGTCGCGCCTCCGAGAGCTCCTCGAAAACTCGCGCGAGCATCGATACGATCGCGTCGGTCGATTTAATTAAACCGAGCCCGAGCCCGGACGCGGACGCGGTCGCGATACTCGTGTAAGCGCTCGATCCTCTCGTCCCTTTTCCTTCCTCGTTAAAGCCTCAACTTTTTCAATCGCGCTAAAATGTTTGCCGGCGTCCTCCAGCCTCGTGCTCCCTTCCTTCCCTCCTACTTCTTTCCGTCCGTTCCCGGTCCGTTGGTCGGGCGGTCGGGCGGTCGGGCGGTCGGGCGGTCGGGCGAGCGAGCGTTCGCGCTCGCGCTCGTTTGCGCCACGGAGAAAAAAGAAAGATGCCTTCCTTCCGTGTTTACTCGTCCCGGTTGTTTCAACGACCTCGACGTTGCCCGACGTCGTTACGACGGGGAACAGCGCCGCGCGTCCTCGCGAGTCGCCGCGCGATCGAGAATCGAGAGACGGCGCCAGATCCGCGTCGACGAACGCTCGGCCTCGGTTTCCAAAATTTTTTACCCGTACCGACCTTCCGACGAAGCTTTCGATCGCTCGATCCTCGTTACGGGTCGACTCGTAGGGCTGGGGAAGCGGAAGGAAGCGCCGTAAAACCGTTATTACCGGTTATCGCTTCGATAATTGCGCTCCGTAGCGGGCCAGCCAATTTACCCGTCTACGGAATCTTCGATGCGATCGAACGCTCGCTCCGGAGCGGAGATTTACTCGGCCGAGACGAGTCCACTTTACGTCCGAGAACTCGAACGAGAACGAAAACGACGGTTCTCCGAAATTGCTGTCGTATCGGTGTAAATACCGTTTCCCGTAAAACACGGGGAAATCCGTTCGTTCTTTCGATCTCGTTGGGCTTTCGCCGGTTAACGGGCTCGCGGCAAATCCGAGGATCCAATTTCGAAGGAAAAGTTTTCTCGTTACGCAACCGCGATCTTTGTTTCACGGACGAGGAGAGACGCACGATTTTCGAAGCGATCTCGCGTTTCGATCCCTTCTCGAAAGGATCGGGCTGTTCGGCCGGTTCGGAGAATTTTCCTTTGGAGAATTTCCGGGATTCGGGATCGTTTTCGCGCAAGAACGAAAGTCGTTGAGAAATCTCGGGCGGAAGGAGACCCTCGGAGTTGGACCGGATCGGTCCGGTCTCGCGGGAATTTCGAAGGGAACGCGTCCGAGGGAAGCGCAACCTTTCCTCCTTATCGTTCTCGGGGAACGAGCGGCTCGGCAGAGGTCGGCGCACCGCGCCGCTGCGGTAATTGCCCCTGTAACGAACCTTTTCATCCGGATGAATGGACGCGTGTATATTTCATCTCGTTCGGTGGGTTTCCGCTCTCTTTCTCCCCGTGTATCTCAATCGAGGCGCGCTCGGTAGTCGCTCGGTAGCCTTTCGGGCGGTAGGTGTTCCGCGAGCTTCGAACGCGCGCGCGTTCCTCTTCCCTCTCGAGCGGTCCCCCGCGAGTCGACGGACCGCTCGGGGAAAAGAAACTCCCGAGCGAGGGACACCCGTCCCCATCGATCGCCCACCCCGAGGAAGAAAATACCCGGCGAAACTTTCCGACCTCGGACGTATCTCGAACGTTTCAATTATCCCGTAGCCGAGTAACGGGCTTCGCCGAATTCGTGGCGAGCCGCTCGTAAAGAGAGCAACTTCCCGCTGCTGCGTCGATCGAATTTATCCTTCCTCCGCGGAACGGATCGTACCGGTTCGCGAGCGATCCCCTCGCCGCGGGACGTTCGGCGCGACGCGACGCTCCGCGATTTCGGACCTCTTCGCTCTCGAGAGATCGAATCGAGCGCCTCTCGTCGAGACACTCGCTTTCGTCTCGAAACTCCGAGCGTATTTATCCCCGGTCGTATCGGCGGACGCGAGCTTACTATATTTACAACCGACGCGATAAGAAGGTTTCAGCGCGGCGAGAAATATTCTCGGTGAATGGACGCGTTTAATTTCCGAGGCCGCGAACCGAGACTCGGTCGGGCACTCTCCGCCTCTGGAATTTTCATTACGGGCAAACGCGGAAGACGCGAGCGCCCGGTGTCCCGTTTCGGAGGAATCGTTCGGTCCGAAATACGCCGTTGCGAGACCCTCGTTTCGCAAAATTCCTTCCCCCGAGCGGGTGTCCACGATCCGCATACTTTTTTCCGCGCGAACCGATCGAAACCGTCGAGCGCTCAACTTTCGGTGAAATTACCTCGACGCGAGTTTTTCTATTCGAGCGCTATCGACGAGAGTAAATCCGATTTCGCCGAAAGCCTCGAAAACTATTCGCAAACGGTCGAGTACTCGCGGAAACGCCGTTCGTACTCGGTCGTTCGAACAACGCGAACGCCGCGTAATTTCGATCGCGCGTTCGTCTTCGATCCCGTACGCGTGCCGCGAATACGAGAGGACCCGGCATTTTCGAATCTCGGGATCGCTCTCGGAATTTTCCACGCTCGGTCGCCCCGCCGAGGAGTTTCGAGCGGGAAGAAAAATTCACCGCGAGTACCGTTAACGGCCAAACGAAACGGCCAAAGTCGAGCAACTCGATCCGAACGATCGCGTATCGTCGGAGCGAGTTCTCTCGGTCGCGCGGAGAACGAGACGAGAAGACACCGCCGCGAGGAAACTGCGCGCCATAGTTGTGCATCCTAGCGGAGAAACGTTGTCGCGAATCACGAGGTAACCGCAATAACAGCCGGGCCACGGTATCTCCGGAGGATTAATAATGCAAGGAGCCGCATTTACAGCCGCACCGGGCTCGTGTCGCCGCGCACCGACGGAACCAGCCAGCCAACCACCCGCCCAAGATGCGGGAGAAACTCGAAAAGTACTTTGGCATGCATCTTGCGCGGAAGTGCAACCGTGCGCCGAGCTGCGTTACCGAGCCCCGAAAACTTTCTCGTCGCGAGTCGCGAGTCGCGAGTCGCGTCCCACGGTGCCGCATCAACGACTCGATTATCCGCGATCTCTTCCCTTCGGTGAAACGAGAATTTCCGGCCAACCGTGCCACGGAAACCTCGAGAAACCTCGAGAAACCTCGAGAAACCTCGACGATCGTAGCATCGTTCTTCCATTCGCACGGTTTAGCGAGTTTCGCTCGCGTCGGGCGTAACGTCGATTCCTCGGCGACGCACTCGACGAAAAATTCGTCGACGGTTTCCCGGCTCTCGGAACCTTTCGCGTCGAGACGAGCTTTCGAACGTTCCGCGGCCGTTCGAATCGAGTTTCGTGCGAGGAGAGCAACGCCCGAGGGAAACGAGAACGCGCTCGACGGTCAACGCCGAGCGAACCTTTCTTGGCCCAATTTCGAGTCCAATCTCGCGGTCGGAGCACCCTAACCGTCCGTCCGCCGCTCGATCGAAAACGAAACGACTCGAATCGTCTCTCGCGAGCGACCCTTCCGATACCGAATTTCCGAAAATTCCACCGAGGGAGACGAAAGATGCGCACGGAACCGGGAAAATCACGGGAACCGGTGGAAAAAGCGACGATCCAGCGACGCGAGGTAAACGTCGAGGAACGGAGAGAACTCGACTCGATGGCTCGAACCGATACGGGAACAAAATTTCCAACGGGAGCGATCGGAGACGTCGAATCGAACGGTACGCCGAATAAAATTCGCGGCTCGCGTTACTTTGCGTCGCGACGAAAATAAAACCGCGCCGATGAGAACAGAGGAGCCGTCGAATCGACCGACCGACCGGTCGCGGGACAACGAAAACCGAAAACGAAGGGAAAAAGGGGGACCGACGTTACGCCGAATTCCCTCGGGTATCGAGGTTACGCGGGACGCGAAAACCATCGTCGTCGTTGCTCGCGAATCAGAGGAAAAAGGTCGACGAGCGTTCGCGTCCCGGAATCGTCCACCGGGCGTTACGCCTACCTACGCCGATCGAAGCGACCGCGACCGACTACCGTCGGACGACCGTTCGAACGCATTCAGCGTTTGGCAATTGTCCGATCACGCGGACGACAAAAGGGCAGCGCGCGACCAACGCTCTCGTTCGTCCCGATACCGATACCAAACGTTTCTCGAATCGAAACAACGCGCCTCGTGCTCGAACGCGAGCGGAGATCACCGATAACGGTGGACCGCGTCGACCGAGTCGTACCGGGGAACGAGCAAAGGGTTCCGGTGCGAACCGGAAAGGTACTTCTCTTTCGGCTCGTTTTCTTCCCATCCGTCTCGAAAGACGCTCGAAGAAACCAGGGCGAACCTTCCTTCCCGTCTATTTACCGGGCCATCTCGAACCGCCGGACGGGTGTCGCGTCGCCGAACCGCTTTGCCCTCGAGAGAAAAAGGACGCCCCGCGGAGAAACCGAGCAGTTGCTCGTTCGTCCTCGTAAACGCGTTTACTTTTCCGAAAACTTGGACCAACGATCCCCGAATTTCGCGAATCGCAACCAACGATTCCCGACGAACCACCACCGTTCCTCCGTCGCGCGGCTGCGGTTACGATTTCTTTGTCCCGCGGAAAACGTATCCTACGCGCGTTTTTACGGAGGTCGTTACGAGCAACGACGGAACTTTCGCGGAGGGAAGATATTTGTCTTCGAGCGGCGAAGACGGAGACTGCCCGGCTCGAAACCAAGAAACCGATCGACTCGGCCAAACTCTCGGAATACTTGTTCGCGCGATACGCGTACGTCGAGCGCGTCGAGCGCGTCGAGCGCGTCGAGCGCGTCGGGCGCGTCGGGCGCGTCGGTGCCGTAACGCGTTCATCGCCGAGAAGCGTTTCGCGCTGCTCGGATATCGTTTGGGTTTCGAACGACCGGATCGAAACGTTCGCCTCGAATCAGCGTTTTCGTTCGGCGAGGGAGGGGGGCTCGCCGCGCCTCCGGGGTGTCGGAAGAACGCTCGAGAGGATTTCCGCGTCGTTCGCGAAATCTTTGTCGCGGCTCGCGTTCGTTCGACGCGGAGCGAGCTGGCCGGCGATCGGTAAGTTTTTCGAGGCAATTTGCGGGAAAAAAGCTCGAAGGAAACCGATCGATGCGCTCGAACGCCGATATCGGGTCAAAGGCGGGCAGCATGGCCGCCCGGGGCGTTTGCAGCTTCGCGGAGGGACGCTCGGAACCCGACGGCCCTCAGTTTTTCCCTCGCTTCCGTTATCGAACCCCGCCGACCCGGGACAGGTCGAATCGTGCCGGCCCGACCCGGCCCGACCCGGCCCGACCCGGCCCGCCGCGACGCACCGTCGCTCGAAAGAGCGATATTGGAATTTTTATGTAATACACGATGGAAATTGGAGTACGTTTCCATAGAAGAGCAAACAGAAGCTTTTTTGCGCGCGTCCTCGTATCGGGATTCCGAAAGGACGGAATTCCTTTCTCCCGTTCTCCCGTCGCTTGGTCTGTAAACGGTAGAGCGTATTCGTTTCGAGCCCGCGGGCCGCAGTTGCCACCTCGAACGGTGGCTAACTTTTCCATCGGGCGAAACGAGTTCCCGTCTCTTGCCCCCGATCTCGACGATATCCAGACGTCTACGATCGTTCGAACGCGTTCTTCGTCCATTTTTATCGTTCGGAGAATCGTCGGTCCCGGTAACGATAACTCGGTAAAGTCGAAACAAAGGGGGAGATATCGCTCGAGAAGGAAAGGAAATCGAACGGCGGATACTCTTCTTTGGAAATAGTTGCGAAACGAGAGGGCTACGAGAAGGTAGCGTTCGGCTCGACGGAGCCCGATCCCCGTATCGGTGGAACGTTCGCCGCGGGGATGCGGTTCGAGCGTGGCTCGAATCGTTCGCGAGCGCGGTCGTGGAATTTTCGCGTTGAACGTTCCGCTCGTTAAGGGTGGAAGGGTAACGAACTTGTTGTTTTCCTTTGCGGTTGGTTTAATGGACGAGTCGCGTCGCGTCGCGTCGCGTCGCGTCGCGTCGGGTCGCGTCGCGCGAATTCGCGGCCTCCGTGCGCGCAATAACCAACGACTGTATTCGCTGAACTCGGCGCGGGTTGCGAGGCGCGTCACGTACCGAAGGATTAAGAAACGTATTCCCGTAGAATTTAATCGGTAAAATTGGAGGAAAGCGTCGAACGGCAGGAACGTCGGGGAAGCGGTTCGGAGGAGCGAGATCGCCGTAGCCGCGAACGATTCGCTCGACCGGCGGGAAAAGGAGCGACGGACGGGGCTTGGCTCGCCCGCCTCGCCTCGAACGGGTGCCAGTACGCAAACACCGAAGAAATTTACGACGCGTCCGAAGAGTCGGCCGGGCGGCCGGGCGGCCGGCCGGGTGCGACTCGCGAGCCACGGAAGCCGTATTCTCCTCGAGAGAAAGGAATCCCTGGAGCCCGGATCGTACACGCCGCTCCGAAGAGCTCGAGTTACAACGCGTCGCGGCCGATAAAACCGAGGTGGCTCTCGCCCCCTTGATTCGCCCCGCGACAAATAGCACTTAGAACGCTAAGAAGGAGCACCCCGCACCCTCACCGCTTTCTCCCTCCGGAGAAAATTTACGCGCGATCCATTTTCTTCTTTTACGCTTCCGCAGTTTCCATTCCCCTCCCGTTGTTCGCGAGTTTCCGCGGCTGCGGACAGAGTTCATTGTGCCTCCGTCGCGCGCTCGCGAAAAAAAGCAAAAGAGCAGGACCTCGGAGAGACGTGTCTCTCCTCCTCGGCTCTCGACAAACCGTCCGCGCCGCGCCGCATCGAAAACAATCGGAATGGAAAATTAAGCCGTTAGTTTCTTCGATCGTTCCGCGTTTTCTCGGTAACGCCCTTCGAGCGCCGTATCGACGAGCGCTATCGAGGTCGTTCGTAATCGCCGCGAAAGCTCGGCTTTCGCGTCCAACGGGCGTCGCAGCCGACCAAAGCGGAATGCCTTCTCCACCTTTCGATTTCGATTTCGATTTCGATTTCGATTTCGATTCTTCGTAAAAACGGTCTTTCCGCTCGTTGGCCGACATTGGCCGTAAGATGCGCGTCGCGAGCGAGCCTCGTTCGCGGCGAACAAACGAGTCCGAAGCGCGTTCCCTCGCGGTTGGTTTTCACCGTTCGAGGAGACGAACGTCTCGAGAAAGAGCACGGTCCTCGCCGCTTTTCTTCCGGATGAAATTTCCCGAGTCGGCTTTCATCGTCGAGGGAACGAATACGTCGCCGCCGCGAGGCGAACTCGTTCGAAACTTTCGAGATCGCTCGGTGGAAGTTGGAACCGACGAAAGGGCGATGCCCCCCGTCCAAAGAGATCGAATCGAATCGAATCGAATCGCCGATTCCTCGATTCACCCGCGCGCACCGTCGAATCCAATTAACGACGCGACGCGACGCGACGCGACGCGACGCGACGCGACGCCGCGAGCGTTTAACCGACCCCCGATATTTATCGTCGCGTCTAGGTTTTTCCGGGCGCGTATTTTTCGGAGCGCGAGTCTCGCGGAATCGTTCTCGAGGGTGAAATTCGGTTCGCGAGTCGAAACGGACGAAAGGAAGAGGAATCGAATCGAAGGAGCCGGCCGGCTCGCGAACCCGCCCTCTCGCGATCTCGGAGCGTTCGGTTAACGCGTGAAACGTGCTTCGTTTGCTCTCTTTAGCGGGAACGATTCCGGTCGTTCGATACGCAAACCGATTCGCGCTCGAAGGTCGTCCCGATTCGATGAGATCGTTCGGCTCGTTCGGGCGTCCTTCCATCGGTTCGCTCGGTCTCTTTTTCGCGCCTCGTCTACCCTCCGCCGGGTGGCGCCGTTCGGGGCAACCGGGACTCGAGGGACGCCGGAAGCGAACCGATATCGCCCGTGAACCGTATCTTCGCGGAAAACGACCGTTTCGCGTCCAATTATCCAGCGCGGCCGCAACCTTCCGACCGAACGGGAGAACGCACTACGCCGGAAATATGGAAAAATTTTAATATCGCCAATTTCGTTGCGTCCGTTTCTCCGAATTTGCATTGTAAATATTTTTAATTTCGTCGGTTCGCCGTGCCTCGTTTTTCAAACGGAAACGCGCTCGGTCTCGTTTCCGAGTATCGTTCGCGTCTCCTCCGTCGTTCGAAGGAAAAGAAAATTTCCCGCGATCCCCCCGTACCGAACGACCGGGCAACGCGGAGATGTTGCGCGATCGCGAACAATTTCCCAATTTCCAAATTTCCGTAGCGCTCGTTCGGGAATTTGGCCGCTCGGTATTCGCAAAATCGACGGTAAGGAAAGAGACGAACCGCGCGCCGGAGGAAAATAGGAACGGCGCCTCGCCGTCTCCCTACCGCTCGTGCGGTCGCGGAAAAGCGAGCCGCGCACGAGACGCGTAGCCTACGATACGTCGAATACGAACCTACGTATAAACAAGCTAAGATCTCCCAGAGAGAAGAAGCGCACCGTCGAGTGCCGCCGGAGCTGCGCTCGAAGCGTTCATTTTTTATGGCCATTGTTTCCGTAATTAGTCTCGAGCGCGAAACTCTTCTCGAAACTGCCGACGAAACGAGATTCCGGTGCAGCCGTACGGAAAACTCGAAACGGGCCGTGCACCCGTACAAACGGTACAACGGAAGTGGAAGCGACGGGCAGAAAAATCTCTCGCGATCGCGTATTTAATTGGAACGAAACGGGCGCTGGTTACCGCGCGGTTCCTCGAATAATCGTGGAAAACTCGCTAGGCGGGTACGTTTTTCGTGTCTCGGCTCGTCTCGGCTCGTCTCGGCTCGGCTCGGCTCGGCTCGGCTCGGATCGACGCCAGCTCCCTCCGGGAACGGCGGGGACGACCGCTCTCTCTCGCTCGACGACGGGAACGATAACGCGAGCGGAAAGATTCCCTCGCTTCCGAGTCGAGAACGCCCTCCCCGTTCTGGAGATCCTCGCGGCGCGGTTTCCTCGGCCCGGATTTTTTCTCGCCGAGGTTCCGTTCGATCGGGACAGTTGCCGCGGACCCCGGCGAGGAATCCGAAGCTCCCGACGGATCGAGCTTCTCTCCTCGTTCGATCGTCGTTTCGAATTCCGCGAAGAACCGAGCGATTTTCCCTACCGCGCGGACGATACGCGCCGCGTTCTCCGTGTTCCGCGAGCCGGACCGGTATCGCGCTTTTCCCCTCTTCGAGTGGAAAAGTTCGCCCGAGGCGAAGGGCCGCGAGGAATGCGCGGAATCGAGAACGCGTCGCGGATATTTAGCTGGAAAAAAGTTTCGGAATTTCATTCCGACGTTGCGAATCGCGTCCGACGATGGAATCTCGACGAAACGAACGAGTCCACCGCGTCTCGTTTCGACCGCGGCCGGACACTCTTCCGAAAGTTTCGGTTTCGGTTTCGGGAAACGATCCGATCGACTCGGAATCCCGTTCGTCCCTCTCTCTTCCGACTTCTCGGCTCGGCTCGGCTCGGCTCGGCTCGGTTCGCGCCAAGGTAAACGCTCGGGACGCTCGCGGAAACGTCTCACCGGTCGAGGCGGCAAACTCCCCGGAATTCGACGTTCGTTCCGCGAAGCGCGACGAATCGTCGTCGAAATTCCCATCGTCGACGAAACGCGAAAAGACACGGCCGGGGGCTGCCAATTCGGAAAACCGGTTGCAAGTTTTCCGATAGCTTTTCCTCGCGGCGCCTCTCTCGAGTCGATCGAAAAAGGAACGCGGGACCCGGGCAACGAACGCCCGCTCCGACTCGCCGAATTTTCCCCCCTTTGGCTTCGCTCGGCGACGACGCGGCGCGCCACGCCGCGCCGCGTCCCGATTCCTAATATTTCGACGAGGACGCACCGCCCTCCCTCGTTTCGCTCGCGTTCCGATTCTCGGAGCGGAAACACCACCGAAGAAAAAAGAAAACACCGGCAAGGATTTATCGCTAACGCGGAACGCCAAGGTTTCACCAACGTCCGAACGAAACGTCGAAAACCGGCAGGGAGAGTCGTTTCGCTCGCGAACGAACGCGCCGATCCGTCGAAAAATCCGACGCGTTGGAACGCGAGGACGCGAGAAGGCGAGAACGCGAGAACGCGAGAACGCGAGAACGACGCTCGAGAGCTCGCGTTCGCGGAATTTATCGCGCGCAACGCTCGCGTTCGCGAACGATTCGGGTCGGAGGGAACCAACCGCTCGTTTCCCTTCGGTGGTCTTTCTCTCGTTTGCGTCTCGCGACGGTTTCCCAAAGTTTTCACGTAAAATTCCACGGACGAGAGTTCGGTAAATATTTACCGTAAGCGAGGAGTCGTCCTCGGATCGTTGAGAAACGTTCCCAGGGCCCGCGAGAGCCGAATTTTATTTTCGATCTCTTCGAAGAACGGTCGCGGAGGCGCGTCGACGGCGACGAGGACGACGACGGCGTCGATTCCGCCCGGACGATTCGATCCGGAGATTAAACGGTCGATCGCAATTTCGAGCGGCGCTCGTTGTAAATTAATTTGGCCGCGATCCAAAATCGTCCCCCGGTAAACGTATCGGGTCGCGTCTCGCGACCAACGGCCTCGCGCTTCTCGCGCTTCTCGCGACGCGAACGAAGGAACGATGCGCCGCTGAGAATTTCCAGTGGGAGCTCGCGGCATCCCGAGGGGGCGTACGGACTCGGACCGAGCGATCCTCGCCCAAATTTGACTCCGAGCGAGAGGGGCCGCGGCGGAGCCGTGGCGGGGCCGAGAGTCCGAGGAGGCGGTGGCCGGATATCGACGTCGCTTCGATTCCGGGTTACAAAGGGAACGTAAAAATGGCCGAGCAACGGTAACGGGAACGGTACGCGCTCGAGCGGACCGCGCGCGCGTTATCGGGCGCAGAGGCTGCGGTTCCTCGCGATCCGTCTCGGAGATAACGGGGAGCGTCGACCCTCCGGGCAACGTCCGCCGGACCGAACCAGCCCGCCGCGCGACCTCCTCTCCTCTCCTCTCCTCTCCTCTCCTCTCCTCTCCTCTTCTCTCCTCTACGCGACTCGCAACGCTACCCGCTACCCGCTCACAGCTCGCAGAGACCAAACGCCCGAAATAAAACCCATTGTTCTCGCCGGCTTCGTTCCGAGTCCCGTCGCCTCGTAAATTTCCCTACCGCCCACTCCTCCTCGAAAAACCTTCCGAGAGAGCAACCTCGAAATTATCGACGAGAGCGAACTCTTCTCTTCTCGCGTTTTTACAAATATCGAAACCGATCGACCGCGGTTTTATCGCCGCGATTCGAAATCGCGAGTTTCGATCGTTCGGAACGGTAACCGTTATCCGCGATACGCGTTCGCCGATCGATCGTCCGGGGCAACGTTCGGTGTCTACCGAAACCGTGCGAGAAGTCGAAAAGGATCGAGCGATCCGCGTTCCTCGGCTCGATTCGGGATTCGCGAGCCAGAGTCGCCGCCGAGTCGACGAGAAAGCTCCCTTTCCGCGGTAAAAACTCGGCTCCCCGCGATATCGACCGATGAAACGCACCCGCGGTGACGCTCCTCTCTCGCTCCGTACCGCGGGCCTGAACGATAATTACGCATCGACCGAATGAATACCGGGCTAATTACCGGGTATCAACGTTCAACGGTCAAAGTACCGCGAACGCGTCGGCTTCGAGACCCCGAAATTTCCTCGACGCGAGTGATCCGCTGATCCGCGAGGAAACGAGAATCATCGTTCGTCGTCGCGGCGGCGCGACCGGTATCTCGACGAGGCTCGTCACCGTTTGCCGAGAACTCGGTCCTCGCGAGGAAAAGCTCGCAAGTTTCCTGCCCGTGGAGGAAACGGTTCGCGCGTCGCGCGTCGATCGATACCGGTGTTCGGTAATTTTACGGTTCGCCGGAGCGGGTCGCGTCGATCGCGAGCCTTCCGTTACGGTCGCTCGTCCGTTTCTTCCTCTCGTCGAGCGAAATTATCGTCGCGTTTGTCCGAGTCGACGAACGGGACAGAAGGGACGGACGATCCGTTGTCTCGAGCCAAAATTACCGTTTCCCGTGGAACACGGCGCGATCGAACCCTCCTTTCCGAACCGTGAAATTGACTTTGCGCTAAACGACGAACCCGGGATTCGCTCGTGCTCGAACAGCGCGCCCGAATCCTCCGATTCGGTTCGGTTCGGTTCGGTTCGGTTCGGTACGAAGAAACGCAGCGATAGCTTTAACGAGATATCGGAGGGAAGCGTCGCGTTTACCTACCGTCCTCGGGAATTCGAAAAGCGATACTCGCGGGAGCGTCGCGGAACTTGGCGTCCCGAAATCGGATTCCCTCGAAAATCGCGGAACGAGCCGCTCTCGAAGAAACGAGCTCGTCGACGGAGAGACGAAATTTTCCCGAACGATCGGTTCGCCGTTTCGTATTCGGGGATTTCCGTTCGTTTGTTTCCATCGGCCGGTTCGAAGCGGTCTCGCCGTTGTCGCGTCTCCTTCGACGAATCGACAATCGCGGCGGGCCACTCCGGCCAAGGAAAAAACCCCGCTCCCGAGGTTACCGGATCCCTCCATTTTTCCTCTTTAAATACAATTCGCTCCAGCGGAGCGCAAAATTGCCGAATTCCCCCGGCGATCGATCGCCCGGCCGCGAATCGAACGAGGACTTTGATCTTGGACTCGCGGCGTCTCGTTACCGCCGCCCGTTGTCCCATTTTTCTACTTTCGCGGATCGCTGGTCGCGCGACCGGAAATTTCCGAAAATTCCTCGGCCACGGTTTTTCGGCGAACGGAGAAAAATTCACCGCGTTCGAGGAAATTACGGAATCGCCGCAACGATCGCTCCTTCTCCACGGAAGGGCCGACGAACGAAAAACCGTTCGAGTCTCGGAACGATTCGACGCGATATTTGCGTTCGTTCTAGCCTCGATGTTTACCGTTTCCGAATCGAATTCGAAATTGTGGGATAAACGGTCGGGAAATCGAGACGAGTCTCGGTTAGTTCGATCGTACGAGGTCGTTACGTTTCGAACGATATCTCGAGACGCTATCGGGAGCGGCTCGAGTCCTCTCGCCGTTCCCGTCGACTTTCGACCTTTCGCTTCGACGTTTCGATCGGGAAAACGACCAGAGGGAGGGACGTTCTCCGCCTCGCGATCGAGAAGCGGTTCCGGTGGATCGACCGACCGGTCGTTCGCGATACACGATTCTCCTTTCTTCCGGGGCATTTCGGACCGTTTCGGTTTCCAAGTTCGCTCCGGGTAGACATTTTTCTCCTCGGCGCTCGCCGCGAATTCCAAACTTTTCTCGGTTTCGTCGAATCTTTCCGTAAAACGCGCCGGGGGAGAATAGCCGCGAGTGGTCCTTTTCTCGTCGGTGTTTCTCCGAGGGGAACCGAGTTCGCGGTATCGATCGATCGGTATCCGGTCGAAAGGGCGGTGGACGGACGGTTCGAGAGGGATGGAGGGAGGGAGGGAGGGAGGAAAAGAGCGTCGCGGTTGATCGTTGTTGTCGTTTCAGGTGAGGAATCGACGCTCGAGCGCCTCGACTAGATGACCCCGGCAGAATTCATCCGTCGAGCGGAAGCGTGGGAGGAAAATCGGAGGAACAGAAACAGAGGCCCACGATCCGAAAATGCGGTAAGAAGTCGAGGGAGCAGGTTCCAGTCGGAGCGGTCGAGAAGGGGCCGCCAAAACCATGCGCCCGGGCGGGTGGAGACGGTGGTGGTGCAGATTGGCGATTCTGGGCGCGACGACGCTGTTCTCGATGAGCTTGTTGACCTCCACCGCGGTCGAGAGCTGCCCCACCCCGTGCACCTGCAAGTGGAAGAGCGGCAAAGAATGGGTGGAGTGTACCAACCGTAACCTGAAGGGGCTCCCGCAGGGCGCCCGGGAGGAGACCCAGGTGTTGGATCTCTCGAACAATCATCTGGTCAGTCTGCCCCCGGAGTGCTTCCACGCGCTCGGTCTGGTGAATCTGCAACGTCTCTACCTGGCGAGATCGCAGATCGGTCGCATCGCTACGAGGGCGTTCGTCGGTCTGGTGGGCCTGGTGGAGTTGGACCTTTCGGAGAACCTGATCGAGGAGATACCGAGCGAGACCTTCGAGTTCTACTCGAATCTGATGAAGCTCCTCTTGAACGGGAATCCCATACGGGAGATACGTCGCGGAGCGTTTAAACGGCTGGCGCATCTCGCGAATCTGGAACTGAGCCACTGTCGGCTCGAGATCGTCGAGCAGGGGGCTTTCGACGGTCTACGGTTGCTCGAGTGGCTCAGATTGGACGGGAATCGTTTGACCCGCGTACCCGAGACCACCCTGCCGCTCGGCGGGAACCTTCGGGGTCTCGCTCTCCACAACAATCCGTGGGTCTGCGATTGTCGTCTGCGCCCGACGCAGGCCTGGCTCAAGGAATCGGCACCGGTGGTCCCGCAGGAGTCCGAGCCGGTGTGCGAGGCGCCACCGAAGCTTCGCGGGGAGCCGATCAAAACCGTAAAGACCAACGACTTGGCCTGTCTGCCGCGGATCGAGCTCAGGGACCGACTCGAGGCTCACGAGGGGGAAAACCTCACGCTTAGGTGCGACGTGTACGCCGTACCGGCCGCCAAGCTCGTATGGTGGTTCAACGGGGAGCCCTGCGAGCTACAGAACGAGAACGATTCCCTATCGATCGCCTCCAACGGATTCCCCCGGTGAGCGATCCGAAGGAAACTCCGTTCCCGCTACCGCTACATTTGCCCGATCGCGACTACCCTCTTCGTTCTCTGTTCGTTTCAGGTACGTCTACAGGCAACGCGGCGACTCCACCAACACGAGCAGCACGCTCTTGATCTACTCGGTCGAGTCGTTGAACGAGGGGACCTACACCTGCACGGCGGAGAACGGAGCCGGTTCCGCCGAGTCCAATCTCTCGCTGCGAGTGCTCTTCCAGGAGAAGCCGACCGCCGAGCCACCGAACGATCGAGCGAGATCGGGATACATCGCGGCGGTCGCGGCCGGGGCCCTCCTGGTCACCCTGTTCGTTCTCGGTTGCCTGATCGCCAGCGTCGTTCTCTGCGCCCGCAAGCGGCGACGCGACCGAAAGAGGAACTCGAAAGCCCTGGTCTCGCGGAACAAGTCCGTGTTGCCGATCACAAAGGACACCGCCTCGACCCTTACCTGCAGGAAGGGTAACGGCAGCTTGATCGGGCTGGAGCACCATCGGATCGTCTCCTACACCGAGAGGGAAATGAACAAAGCCGCGACCCTCGAACACAGGGAGCGCAGAACCGGCACGGAGGAGCCCGCCTATCGCGGACCGGTCTCCAAGTACCTCACCGAGCCGGACCTGATCAACGAGGTACCCGAGGCCACGGACGCGGGATACGGACAGCTCTACCGTCACCAAGCCCCCGAAAGACAAATACTCAAGTACGATTCCGGGTACCCGTTGCAGCCCGATCTCCGTACCTCGAACGTCCCGCAGCTGAGCTACCTGGACCGCGACGGTTACCCCCTAAACTTTGGTCTACCCAAGCTGCCGTTCACCGCCGCGAGCACCCTCCCGCGATTCCGACAGAGGATGGCCGAGGGTTCCGCGGTCGCACCGCCCGCCAGATACTCCCGAGAGGCCGAGTTTCTCGCCAGATCCCCGGGTTACGACCCGGTCTTGCCCCGAACCGACGCCAGATACACCGCCGAGGGATACCCCTATCCCGTTCAACAGCAACCGCAGATACAGCCGGTCGAACAACCGATCCAGCAACAGCTGCCCCTCTCGCCGGTATCCCCGGTTCCCCTCTACCCCGAGGTGCCGTTCATTCCCTCGCCGCCGGCCGCCTACAGGGGCGAGACGACGCCCCTCTCTCCCAGATCGTTGTTGAGCAAAACGGCTCGCGAGGCGGCCGCCGCGGTCGCGGCCAGAGCCGAGGAACTCCAACCCCCTCGTCACCCCGAAAGCCCCGACGAAGGATACGTCGGCGACGCTATGGACGTTTAAAACGACGCGTTACCCACTCCCTACCCCTGCCCCTCCTCCTCCTCCTAAAGTTCGAAAATTACTCGCCGAGGAGAAACGTTTCGAGACGACGGAGCGAGACGTTAACGGCGGACCGCCGAACCGAGAAGGACGAGACAACGAAACGAGGAAGAAATACCGCGACGTCGTTCGACGATTCGCGAATACATGCTCAAACTCGCGCGCAACCCGAACCCCTCCACCTCTGCTCGTTCTCTCGATCGTTCCACTTTTTAGGATAACCGATCGTATCGTTGTTGAAGTTTACCGTTGCTCGATTCAGGGAGATACGGACTCTTCCGTCGCAACGACGACAGCGGTGCAACTCGGTGTTTCGAGATCGGTGAACCGTACGAGATTAGCGGCGGTAACGCGTCGCTCGACGCGAGCACGGTACCCGTTATCGCGCCGCGGAAAGGAGGCTACTACCGCGAGCGACGATCCCCGTTGCCCGAACGCGGCGACCAAACTCCCCGCGAGTTTATCCCGATGAAACAACCGAAATTCGCGATTCACCCCGAAAGAACGAATTTCCATTCGAGAAAACGAGTCGCGACGAGTCGCTCGAATCGTACGAATCCGATTCGGTGTTAAATTTCGTAACGTTCGAGCCGTTTGCGAAACTCGGTACGCGGACAACGGCGATCGTCGCTCGCGATACGCGCGGAAAATCGAGCGGACGGAACCAACGCGAACAAAGTCGCGCGCGGATCGATCGGCAACGATTCGTAGCGTCCACGATGGAGAGCCTCGTCGCCCGAACGCTCGACGGAATCAAATTTTCGATGCTATCGTATCGCGATTATTTTTTACAAATTTTACGATTCGATAAGTTTCCTCCTTTTCGCGGTCGAAAGTGACAAGATTTTTACGCCCGCTCGATTCTTTCCGCGAGCGTACACGGACGTGCGTGCTCGTGAACGAGACCGCGCAAACGCGAGGGCCGATCGGAACACTCGAAAACGGTGAAAGTAGATATTTTTTAAGGACGTCTTCGAGCCCGGGAGACGCGAGACGCGAGACGCGAGACGCGAGACGCGAGACGCGCACGAATCGTCATTGCCGTCGCCGTCGCCGTCGCCGTCGCCGTCGCCGCGTCTCGCGCGAACCGATTCGCTCGCGTAGCGTAGATATCGTCCAAATGGATCGTTTCGATCCGACCACGATCGGTACGAACGACAACGATCCAGCGTTAGGGCAACGAGTCACGGCGACCGAACGAAACCGTCGAAAGCGTCGAAAGCGGCGAAAACGGCGAAAGCGGTGCCGCGAGAAATCCGAGCCAGGAGGAAGCCAACGCGCTTCGCGGCGGAAGGAACGAATCCATTCGCCTCTAAAACCGAATCGCGCGTTCGCGACGGCTAAGGATTTCTGGAAAGAGAACGAGCGAACGGAGAACCTTTCACCGAGAACTTTGACACGAGGTACCCGCGGTCGAACTTTCGGACAAAAGACGCGTCCTTGCGTCCCCGCGAACGAGGCCTCTGGCATCGTAACGGGATTTACTAGCCCCGAGACGCGGTATCGTTCCGTTACGGAGTCGACGATAGCGGCGAGAGAGTCTCGTCTTACAGCGGGATTCGGGATCGATCGGAAACGCGCGCGAGAACCTACCTATTTCGCGTTTTCGCGGCCAAGTTTTACCGTCCTCGAAAAATAACCAGCCGATCGAAAGGCGAACGCCAGGTTTTCGAGTTCCGTTCGAAAAACCCGCAACCACCACGGGGACGGATGAAATTCGCCGGTCGAGGATATTCCTACTTTCGAGGAACAACGATAACTTCTCCCCTCCGTTTCTTTTCTTTTCTTTTCTTTTCTTCTGGAATTTCTCTTCTCCGAGGTTACTTCTTCTTCTTCGTCTCGTCCGATCACGGGATCAGCCGTAATTGAAATTCGATCGATAATCGTCCGGCTTCGGTTTCCGAAATATCGATTTTTCTCGCGAACCTCGCGATTAGCGAGTTTCCGGTAGGGTCGCCGGTAACGAGAAGGTTACGGTCTCCGGGCGTTCTCCGTTGGGAGAAGAACTCGCGGTCTCGGTCTCGGTCTCGGTCTCGGTGAACGGATGGTCTCGTTACCGCGAGAAGGTTTTTCGCGGTCGCTCGACCGTTTTCCGAAATCCTTCCGTACTCCGCAGAGGGCCACTGCGAGGCCGAGGGGAACTCTCGCCGGTTCCCGATCTCCGACGAGTAGCGATCACATGGTTGCGTTCGTTCCGCTTCCGCGTTCTTTTCGAGCGTCGGAGTCTCGGGGAACGTAGAAACCGAAGAGGGTGCTCCTCGAGGAGGAAAATATTTGCTCGTTCTCGAGGCGAGGCGAGGCGAGGCGAGGCGAGGCGAGGCGACGCGACGCGACGAAACCGTCGGCACGTCGGGAATGGCTCGAAAATCGATCGGACGGAGTCAGCGCAAGCGCGAGGAGCGGAATCGAACGGTACGAGATTAAATTCTCCCATCGGCTTCGTTCCCGGTGTTTGCGAATCGTCGGGCATCGCTCGCCGCGAACCCGTCGCTCGACGCCGAACCGTTCTCGCGCGAATTTCCTCCGCGGACGATTTTTGCTTCGCCGAGGAACGGAGAGACGAGAAATCGACCGTCGAGGGGCCGTCGCGCGACGTCATCGAGAACGGAACGGTTCCTAACGGGAACCTCGACGATTCCACCGATATGAATATATGGATGAAATACAACTCGATGCTTTCTTCGGTGAATTTATATCGAAATTTCCACCAAAGGAATCGACGCTCGCTCGCTCGCCGAACCTCGAATCGGGATCGAACCTTTCCCTCGTCCGTCGATTATCCTCGCGAAACTATTTACGAATTCGCGTAAACGCGCGCAAACCTCTTCGGGTAAAATCGAACGGAGCCGAAACGAACGTTGTTCACGGTCCTCGATGAAACCTCGGAACCGAATTCCAGCGGTCCGCGGTACGCGAACCGGAACGAGGACACCCCGCGAAACGGCGGACCGTGCCATACACCGAACACCAATTTCGATGGAACCCCGAAAACCCCGCGTCGCTTTCTCCTCGCGTGGCTTCCGACTCCTGGCTCCTAATTGTCCGCGAAGACGAACAAACGTAGAAAATGGTAGCGGAAACCGAGGAGGTAAGGCGAGGCCGGTCGCGCGTGTCTTTCTCCTTCGAGCCGATCCTCGAACGGTACCGTTCCACGCACCTGCGCCCTCTTCGAACCTCTTCGAATCGCTTCCACCGACCCAACACCCCCCCTCTCTCTCTCTCTCTCTCTCTCTCACACACACTCTCCCTCTCTCCCTCTCTCTTTCTTCGTTCACATGCATTCGTATATATGGTATATTTATATACACGATACAAGTTTAAATATACATATATATATATATAAATATAACGATACGTATAAATTAGCAAATACCGAGCAATACTGTTTGTATTACCGTATATAACGTAATGTATTCGATTCTGCACACGTCGTACGTACTTTGGATGTAGTGAAGGGTTTTTCACAACTAATACGATATTAAAGAATAAAAATAGCGTTTGTATCACTCGTCGTGTTTTCTCTGGTTGTTCGGCCCTCGATTCCCGATTCCCGGTCCTCGAGAACGCTCGCCGCGAATTTCCAGCGAAAGGAATCGCGAAAGTTCCGTAAACGGCCGGCTTTCGAGAGCCGACGGTCGAGGTCGCGAGAACACCGGAACGCGCGGAATATTTCCGAATCCGGACGTCGTCCTCGTCGTCCTCGTCGTCCTCGTCGTCCTCGTCGTCTCGGTGCATCGCGGAGCACCGGTTTTCGTTCGCGTCGTTTCAAACGCACCGTGAAAATAATTGGCTCGTTTTCGAGCTTCGGTCTCGCGAGGACGATACCGAGGAGGTACCGGTACGCGCGATCGATGCGCGACGCAGCGCCTCGTACGTCGAGCGTAAAGTCTCGCGAGAGAGAGCCTCCTCTCCTCGCCGGTCGTTCGCGAAAATTGGCCGAAAAAAGAACCGCGGAACGCGATTTACGGCCGATTCTCGCGAGCGTGCGATCGTTGCTCGGAAAGTTTCCCGAAAGAGCGCTCTCCGCGCGGATCACGGCTCGCCGAGATCCACCGAGCGAACAGTCGGTTTCGAGCCTCCTCGGGACGAGTCGAGTCGAGTCGAGTCGAGTCGAGTCGAAGCACCCGCCGCGAAAACGATCGTAGAATATTTGCTCGTTGGGCGGAGAACGCTCGATCCGTGCGAAACGTTTACGAGTCGAGCGCCGCGTACCTCGCTCCGTAAAGAAAGTTTCCCTCGTTTCGAGGGAGGACGTCGAGCTCCCCGTATTTCTTTCGCGTCGCCTCGTCCTTGTTTCATTTCCGCGCGAGGATCGAACGGGGGGCCGTTCCCTTTCCTTCTTCTCGTATTCGGTCCTGGAGGCGCGCGCGCGCGCGTGCTTTCTCGGCGTTCTCGTTGTTCCCGTGATCGATCTCGGTGTTCGTTCGGCTCGCTCGCGGTACAGGGTTCGCGTTTCGGGGCGCGTTCCGTCCGAAGACGAGCCAGGACCGAGTCCCGTCGAGATCCCGAGGGCGGTCGAGCTCCCGTTGCGAGGATAAATATCTTTCGATCGCGCGAGCCCCGAACGATCGATCGGCGAACAGCCGGCGATTCGGTGTCTCGCGGAAATTCGCGAGGGACAACGAACGGTTCCGTAATCGTAAGAAGAGGAACGGCTGCGACGAGAAGTCCGAGAGGTCTCGTTTCCCGGTCGGGTCCGGGTGGACGACGACGAGGAAGAACGGCTCGGACCGGGAGGCAGCACCGCGCAGGGACCGTCCATCTTTCTTCCGTTCGTTCCTTCGTTACCGGAGTAAATCGTCTTCCTTCGTTCCCTCCGTTTCCGTCCGTCCCGCGTCCGCGAAACAAACGGGGTGCTCGTCTTTCGCGCGAAAAGGGCACGCCGACGTCGCGGCAACGACTTCCCTCTCTCTCGCCGTAGCCGGCGCACCGCGATCGAACGCGCCCTCCGTTTTCTTCTTCTTCTTCCGTTGCTTTCGTTTCGAGTACTCGGAGGGGAAGCTCGATATCGCGCGGGAGCCTCGTCGGATCGAACTCGGCCGAGGAGACGGCGACCGAAGAGAAAAACGGGACAGAGCCGAACGAACCGACGAAACTACGTCGCAACGCGTTTTCCCAATTTCCGAACCTTTCGAAACCGACGTGGATTTATGGCCGTTCCGAGGTAACGAGTTTCGCGCCCGTTCGAGAGAATACCGCCGAACGGGTTTAACGACCGAGCCCGCCGGCGAGCAGCCGTCTTTCGAGCGGCCCGCTTTCGCGACAAAATACCTACGCGAAACGCGAAACGCGAAACACCCGCGTTACTTACCTTCGGCGAATCTCTGCCCCGAAAACGGCACCGCGACCGATCCAAATTTACCCTCCGCCCCGTAAAAGTTCGCAAGAAAACGACCGAACCCCCTTCGGGGTTCGCGAGAACGTTTCGCCGATCGGTGTAAACTTTTAACGTCGCGTCGAGTTTCAAGGGCAAACTTCGATCCGCGACGAATTTTCGCACGGCGAAACCGACGAGTTCGGCGATATCGCGGAGGGAAAGGAAAAAAGCTGCTCGAAAGTTCGCGGCAGCGAGGTTCCTTCGTTCGTTCGCGAGGATTTTCGGTAACGCGCGAGACGATCGAAGCCGAGCGTAAAACCGGTACGCGAAGCGACGAGAATACCACCGATATCGCGATTCTCTTTCACCGAGCGCGCGTTCCCCGTCTTCGAAAACGAACGCGACGGACGTAGCCGGGTTTCGACGAGAACGAGGAAACGAGAGGGGACCCGGAAAACCCGGCTCGCGTAGAACAACCAAACTTGGATAATAATTATCCCCGCCGAGTTTGCAGAAACAGCGTAGTTTCGTTCGTTCGTTCGTTCGTTCGTTCGTTCGTTCGACGAACTCGGGGTACAAAGGTTCGTCGGTCGCGCGACGGGAGAAAGGAATTCGCGAAATTTAACAAAGCGGGCTCCGGTGCCCGGAGATTCGAACGATAAAGGGTAGCGTTCGGCGGCGCGCCTCGACGAGAACGGAGGAAAGATTCTTCGAATCCGGTTCGCCCCGAAGCGAACGTCGTCGCGAGACTCTTCGTTCGGAGGCCGAACGATTCGACGCCCGGAACGATCCGAGCTCGGAGACCGTGATTCCGTTACGACTGGTTTCGCGGCGCTCGAAATTTTTGCGATTCGAGAACGAGCTCGCGGCGAACCCTTCGAGGAAATCTTCGAAATCTCCAACGATTTCGTTTCCCGCTTCGACGTCGATCGAGGAACCGCGTTCCTCGAACTCCGCGGGTAAACGCCGCGGTACGATGCCCCGTACGCCCCGAGAACGAGACCGACGAACGCGACCAAACCTCCCACTTTCTCGCAACGCGGAGCACGCGGAGCAACCGGAGCACGCGAAACCCGGAAATACGGAAATCCAATTAAGCGAGTAAGCCGAAAAACAATTCTCGAATACGAGCCAAAATTTAATCCAGCGGATGCGTTGCAGCGCGCGCGTACGGGATCGATCGAGGCGTCGCTCGTCGCTCGTCGCTCGTCGCTCGTCGTTCGTCGTTTCGCGACGATTCGTTTACGCCGCGTCGAGTTTCGGCTTCGAGCCGTTCCGAGTTTCGACGCGCGAACGAGGAGCCGGCGATTCATCGTCCGCGACGAGCCCTGCGACACCCTCGAGATAAAAGCAAGGCTCTTTTCCGGCGTGGTTCGCGCCGGATACCCGTTTCCCCGTTTATTATTCAGGAGCGGCGGCGACGTCGCCGGACCAAAGGAGAGGTAGATACCTTTTCTCGGACGGGGCTCGAGCCGAGCTATCTTCGAGGCTCCCACCGAACCGTCCTCGCGTTCTTTCGCTTCGGGTTCTTCCCGGCGATCGAAACGCGTTCGTGTCTCTCCTAATTGGGCGTTCGACGTTTACCCGATAGAACTCGTAGCGAAAGATAACGTCGCGGGGATCGTTGTCGAGAGCAATTCGAGGGGTAGAAAAAGAAACCCGCCGCCGCGTCCCCCTCCCGCCCCGAACTACTCGAGAGCCGAACCAAGGGTTCGGAGAACGGCACGGCCGAGACTCCCTCCGTAACTTTCTCGCTTCCTTCTCGGACCTCAGGTCCTCGGTCCTCGTTCCTCGTTCCTCTTCCACGGGCCCAGTGGCCCGCTCCGTCGCTGCACCGCAGCTCGGCTCTTCGGCCAAGAGGGTTCGACGAAACGCAGATTTCCTTCGTTTCCCCGAGAACGATCGGGCGCGGTACGCTCGGCGTTCGACTCGCGAACCGTGCTCGCGTTATCGCCGACGGTTACTTTCCGCGAAACACCTCGTTCCTTTCCCCGTTCGTTTCAGCTGCCGACCGTTCTCGCTCGGAATATTGGATCTCGTCGAACCCTACGAGGGATTTCTTCGTCTCGATTCACGATCCGCGTCGCTCACCGCTTTCTCGGAAGGTTCCTCGCGTTGTTCGCAGCTCGGCTTGCTCCCGCTCCGTTCGTTTTCGGAGGGAAAACGGAGAGAGGGCGCGGATTTGCTCGTTCGCGAATCGAATCCCATCGCTGGTTCGGTAACGCTGTCCGACTTTCGAGGTCCGGTTTCGGGTTCGGAGGTTTCGAGCGTGGATCGCGTTCGGTCTCGTCCGCGGTTCCGACCGCTCGATAAACTCTTCGAGCCGCGAGTTCCGGAACTCGCCGGACCCGCCTCTCTCCCGGCCTTCGTTCCGCCGGAAACCTCCGCCCTCGACGGATTCGCCAACTTCGAAGAATATTCCGAGCAGCGACTCGGAAGATCCGATCGGATCGTTTCCTCGGGGTCGGAGGGAGGAGTTTTCGAATCGACCGATTTTTCCCAAGGGAAGAGAGATCCCGCGCAAAAGACTTTTTCGAGGGAAAGTCGAGGGAAACCGAAACGCAAGAATTTCCTCGCGCGCGTTCGCCCGGCTTCGATTCCGAGCAGCTCCGGAGAGAGTCGCCTCGCTACCCTCGGACGGTATTCTCGATTTTCCGTTTGCGAGGCGAGGCGAGGCGAGGCGAGGCGAGGCGATGCGAGGCGACGCGAGGCGACGCTACGCGAGGACTCGCTCGCGCTGCGTTAACCGCGGCGGGGAAGCGACGGTCGAACGATCGATTTCGGATACGAGCAATGTCAAGGTTACGCGCCCGAGCAGCCTCTTCCGTCCCGATCCCGTTAAAAACGCGGCGACGCGACCTTTCGATGGATTTTTTTCCCCCGAGCGATAAATTCGTTTTCGCTCGCGAAGCTTCGGAATTTCCCCGGCCGCGCGTTCCTTCTCTCCTTTTCGCGACGGTCTGTCTATCTCCCTCTCTCGATTGGTTGCTCGCTCGGAGAAGCGACCGCGATCGAAAACGAAAACGGTCGCCTCGAGATCCTCCGAGCCGCGAAACTCGACGACGCGCTCTCGTCGGGTTCGCGAAAAAACCAGGGAACCGGGAGTCCGTTTCGCGACGCGAGATTCCGATTCCGGAGGACGTTTCGACAAAGTTGCCGGAGAAGCTGCCGAGTAGTCTCGGCGACGCGCGACACGCGACGCTTCTCGTTGGAGTTTCCGAGAACTCGACGAGGGTCTCGCGGCCGGAGCTTTCGACCGATTCGGTGCCCGAGAGGGTCTCCCGGTTGATGAACACCACCGAGCGAACTCGCGCAAATTCGGGAGTATCGATCCGACGCTCCCCCTTCTCGCTCTCGGGGAAGGGGGAGAGCCGGGGAGTGACCGGCGGGAGAGGAGAACTCTCTCGCATCCGCGTCGCGACGCATCCCGTCGCGTGCTCGGGCGAAACCGAGCGAGAATACCGTCGTCGACCTTGAAAGCTTCTCGGACGAGAACGTTTCCATCCACGATCTCGGAGAAGCGGAAATTGTTTGGAATTTGCGCGCGTTCGCGTAAAATGGGAAACGGGAAACGGGAAACGGGAAACGGGAAACGGGAAACGGGAAAAATTGGTTTCCCGAACGGAAACAAGGCGAAAAGCAACGATAAACGATCGATTCTCGCGCGTCGCCGTGAAACCAGCGATATTGGCCGCGCTCGCGAGCTGATCGCCGCCCGAGTCGAACGAGGACGAGACCAAACGGAGCGAGTCGCACCGCGCGCTCGACAAAAGCCCCCTACCCTCGCTTCGTCGACCACCGTCCACTCCTCCCTTCCGATCGTTCCGTTTACAAAAACCGACGCTTCGATTCGGTAATTGAAATTCGGCCGCCGATACGAGGAAATCGAATAGTCGATCGTCGCGTCGCGTCGCTCGGCGCAGAGACGGACGGACAAAGAGAAAGCGAGAGAGGAAAAAGCGTTCCGCGATTTAACGGATTCTAATAAATTCGTTGGATTCGTTCGCGCGTATCCCATTAACCCGATCGCGTTTGATACGGCCGTGCGATTTTTCGCCGAGATTCAACGACAATGCGTCATCGCGCGGCCGGAACCGATTCCCCGGTTCCGTAAATATCGCTCGTACCGATATTCGGCTCGAGCGAAAACCCGGAATTTTCACTTTTCCCCCGTGTTCCGAGATCTCGAAACGAAAGTTCGACGAGCGAACGTAAAAACGCGAGAGTCGTTCGACTCGTCGAATTCGCGGCCGTTCGAGGCGCGAGGCGCGAGGCGCGAGGCGCGAGGCGCGAGACGAAAGAAACGATGCGCACCGGCCTTGTTCGTTCCCTTCCGCTCCCCGAACATCGCCTCGCGTCGCATAAATCCGCGTAACGTTCATCTTTTCGGAAGACGGCCGTTCTCGTTCCGTCGGTGCACGGTGAATTTTTCAACCTCGGCGAACCAACGGGCACCGATTTATTCGGGAACAGCGTCGACGTATACGCGTACGCGGCAACGGTCGATCGCGCGTAGTTTTTCTCGATCGGTCGCAAGAGCGACGAGAGAAACCGAGCGCGTCCCTCTTCGATCGGAACGTTTTCGTCGACGAAAGGATTTCTTCGGCGATCGGCGCGAAATTCGAGGGAAAAGAGATTCGCCGGTCGCGATCGTCGCTTCGTTTCTCTCTCGCTGGGAATTTATCGCTCGAATCGCTCGGAGCGGGATTTACGGCGGGTCCGAAGAATCGGGGGTTCCTCTTCGAATCGAGGCGTAAAATCTGCTCGCGGGCCAAGAGCGAGCCAGCCGCGCGTCCGTTCGAGCGGTGGTTTCGGTGGTCGCGCTCGGTTCTCGGTAGGAAATCGGAGACGTCGTTCGCGCGAAACCGGTGCGAGGGACCGAGACGGATACGCCGCTTCTTCGAAATTACGAGGTAAATCCATCGCGGCCGGTGGATTCGGTTTCGTTGGAAAGAAACTCGTACGTGGATCTCGCCGGGTCGGGTAAAAATCGAATCGCGGCGGTGACGGCGAAAGAAGAATCGCGCTCGATAAAATACAATGAAAACGCACGAGTGATCGACGGCTCGGTCGGTCGGGCGGGCAACCAGCCGCACGATTGGCCGGGGCGTATACGTCGTTCGTTAGCTTTCCGGGGGACGATTGATCGTTCGGAGCCGTCAACGAGCTCGTTCGTCGATATTTTTCGCGCCGCGGACGCGGCCAAGAGCCGCGCGAATCCCTCGAAACCGCTGACATTTTTCCCCCGCGAAACCAAACGAAAGGAACCGAACGAAACGGAACGGATCGCGTCGATACTTCGCCGCGCAAAGTCGACGATCGAATTTCTTCCGATCGTTCCAAGTTTCAACGCCGACTCGACGCCAATTATTTTCGCGTCCGGATTCCGAGCACGAGATCGTAAATTGCGCGCGATCGAACGCGAAAAGAGTAGCCCGTTCTCGCAACGATTTCCGAAATAAACACGGACCGGCGATCGTTTCGAAGTTCGCGTTCCGGAGCGTTCGTTGCGAGCTCCGTTGTTTCGAAATTTTTCGGGAATCGCGACTCGCCGAAAACCGTGGGTCGCGACGAAACCTTCCGTCGAATATTTTCCAAGAGGGACGCGGATCGTCGAAAATTGTCGAAAGACGAAGGCAGCGTTGGCTCGGGCAGCGGTTGCCGCGCGACGACCGGACGTATCGTAATTAAAACTCGGTAGACGCCGCGGCGAGCGAGCTCGCGCGGAACCGACTCCTAAAGCGACCGCAGGAAAATTCCGCGCGTTCGATCGAAACGTAAAGACGCAGCCACCGTAATTGACCTGTCGGGGTCCGGTAATTACACGGTGTCGAGTGAACCGTTCGCACGAGCCCCACGGGAAAACGCGTTTTCTTTCGACGGTCCGGTTTTCGGCACCGTCGAACCCGCAGAGAGAATCTTTGCGCCGGCCGAACGGTCCTCGGACACGCTCGACGTTCCGAGCCAAAAGGAACGCCCCGACACCCACTCGAACCGAACCACCCGGAACCGAGACGAGCCGCCTCCTCCTCGGAAAACACCTCGAGATCGTTCACCGAACAATCGCCGAATCGAACGCCTTTTCCCCATTCCTGGACAAAACGAGAACGCGTACCCGTATTTCCCTACGAGAGATTTTAACGCAAACTTCTCTCTTTCCAAAGTACCGGCCGTCTCGCGACAAAGCCTCGCGACGTATTCGATCCCCGTAGGAGCTTACCCAGTTTCGAGATAATAATTAAAAGCTTACCGCGAAAATTGGCCGGCCGCCAGCGAGCGTGGATATTGCGGATTCCCCCGGAGCGTGGACGAAAAAAGGACACGGGGAAAAACGAGGAGCGAGCGACGAAAGCTGCGCCGTCCGGTGTTCCCCGGGAAAACTCGAATAAATTGCTTTAATTGAATAAACCCTTTTCGAAAAATTGGTTTCCCGCTCGGCGAAGCACCACCGACGCGTTTTCCGCGGGCCTCGATTCGAACATCGAAACCTCGAGAGTCGCGAGTCAGTTTCCTCCGACGCGAAGCGGTTCGGAAAAGAGTTGGACGATCGTTCGAGCAAGTAAGTCGTTTCGTTTCGTTTCGTTTCGTTTCGTTTCGTTTCGTTTCGGTTCGCAAAACTACGGATAAAACGCGCGGTTGCTCGCGAAACGACGGCACCGCTGTCTGCGCCCTCGTTCGCGGACCTTTGCGTTCCTCTCGACTCCTCTCGACCCCTCTCGGCCCCTCTCGGCCCTCTCGACCACTCTCGACCGCTCTCGCCCCGTAGCCTGTTTTCGACCGGCTCGGAGCCGCGTCGAGCTCGTCGGAGCGAAAGGCAAACGAGAGAATACCGAACGAACGGACGGACGGACGGACGGACGAACGGACGGACGGACGGACGGACGAACGAACGGACGAACGAACGAACGGATTTCGAGAGAGAAATCTGCTCGAACGCGATTCAAATAAACGGCAATTAACCGTTCCTCCGCTGGCCGCGATTAAACAATTTTCGGTTGGTCGGGTGGGTGTGCCCGGTCAGCTCCGGGACGGATCTCAAAGGATCCGATGAGAACTCGAGACTCCGAGTGGACATCGAGGGACGATTCGTTCGAGCGAGATCTCGCGATCTCGTCGCGGTCGCGGTCGCGGTCGCGATCGCGGTCGCGGTCCCGGTCGTCGCGAGAAAACCGAAAACGGTCGGACCGCTCGGAGACCGAGTTCGTACGTTTCTCGATACGCGTTGTCGCTCGTTCGAATTCGACGGTTAAAATCGCGCAAACGTTAATCGACTTTGGCGTCCGCGTTGAAAATAGAAAGTTCAATGACGGGTAGAGAATACGCGCGTCTCGACTCGTTCCGCGAGTTCCTTACCCTCGGATTTCGTCCGGATCGAGTTTTCGTTCGTCTCGGTACCTCGCCAACGTCTCGATTAAACTCGCGACGAAACGAGTTTATCGCTTTCGACTCCGGGCTTCGTTCGTTTTCTCCGTTTTCGTTTCGTTCGACCGGTAACGGGATTCCCCTCTGTCCGGTGTCCTCCGTCCTCCGTAATTTCGATTCGATCCCGAACCGGCGACCGTGTATCGTTTCCCGTTCCCGAGATCTTCGATCCTGGCCGACGATAAAGCGATTCCCTGGCAATTTTTCCCGAGAAACGAGTCGATATTTTTATCGGCCCGATTCGACCGATCGGGATACTTTGTTCCGCTAACGAACGAGCGGATTCGCCGCTCGGCTCGCTCTTTGCGTAAAATCCGACGCAAAAGTACCACCGTAACGGATCGATCGCCGGTGATTTTTCTTCCTCCTCGTTCCTTTCCCTGCTCTTTTTTTCTTTTCCCTTATCGGGCTCTCCTTTCCACCGAAGAAACCAACGTAGATTTCAAGAACGAAACGTTTCCGAGTTTCTCGCGTTCACCGAACGGAGCGATCGAAAAATAGTCTCGCCCGAAGGGGTCCGAGCTACGAAACGCTGCTTTCGAGAAGCGTATCGGAGGTTCGAGAACCAAGCGCGATCGCGCGATCGCGCACCGCCGTTTCTTCGATCCTCGAAGCGGAGCTGGCGAGCCAACGACCGTTTACGCGCGCAGAGGGGAAATTAACGGGCCGCTTATGATACAGGTGCGCCGGTCGCTTAGCCGTTTAAAGCGTTAAAGCGGTGCAAATCGTGGCATTAGCGGGCAAACGAGCACCGAATGGGAACCGTCCGTGGTGACGTATTTCGATATCAGCGGTATTACGCGGTCGGCTCGCAATTGGCCGCGCTCGCTCGGCCAAACGGTTCGCCGGACGATAAAAACGATTTATCGCCGAGTTCGTCCCTCCGTCCGTCCGTCCGTCCGTCCGTCCGTCCCTCCGTCCCTCCGTCCGTCCCTCCGTCGAAATGTATCTTTGCGACACCGAGAAGGAAACGCCTCGACCGTACCGCGAACGCTTCGATCCCTCGCGAGAAAACTCGAAGCGTGACCCTCGCGACGGTTTTCGACTCGTTTCGACGCGCATCGAGACATCGACGACCGAGCCTCCTCGCGTTACTTTCGAGACGACCGTCTCCGACGATCGGCCGATCGGTCGGCACCGATCGAGCTTCAGCGATTCAAGCCGACGAACCGATTACCAGCGCTCTCGCTTGTTCGTTTCCCTCTCTTTCGAGTCCCGCGCCTCGAGTCCTTTGATCCGAGCTCGTTAACGAACGCGCGATTCGGTAAGCCGTACGAAAAAATAATCGACCGATTCGATCGACGTTAATCAAACGGACGAAAGTAATTGCCCGCCCCCTCGCCCGCCCGCCCGCCCGCCCGCCCGCCCGCCCGCCCACTCGCCCGCTGATCGAACCTTTCGGACTACGCGGTACTTTGAAACGCGAAATAATTAATCGCGCCTGTGAGGACCAACGCCGCGATTGCGCGACAAAAATACGGACAAACACGGCCGGCGAACGAACTCGATCGTCGAAAAGTACGCGGGCGAAATTTCTCCCGCGATTCGTCGAAGGAAAATGTTCTCGAAGCGCCCGCGATCCAAGACGATCGCGTCGATCGAACGAAACGCCGCGGAAACTAAAACGATGGCTGGTCTTTTGTTCCGGAAACGCGGCTCGTCGAAAGCTCGTCGAAAGCTCGTCGAAATCTCGTCGAAATCTCGTCGAAATCTCGTCGAAAGCTCGTCGAAAGCTCGTCGAAAACTCGTCGACCGGATCGAGTGCTCCCGCGTCGCTTCGCTGAAAAATCAAGCTTCCCGAAACGAAATCTCCTTTCCGGAGCGACAAGGACGTTCCTCGAGGCGAGTCCCGCGATTTCGAAACGCTAACGAAACGCCAACGTCTCCCGTCCGCGAGTATCCTTTTCGCGATACGAAATTACTCCTAAAGAACGCAGAACCGAGCGCAACCTTCGGAGAAAGAGAGTCGCCCTTCGAGCGCCGCTCGAAGAATCGAAGCTAAACGTACCCGGTTACGGATCGAAGCGCCGTCCACGGTGCCGTCGAGGTTCCTTGCAGCGTCTTTTAACTTTTCCGGCGATTTTTCGGACGGGAGGCTGAGCTTTCGAAAGGAGACGGTATTTCGGTGCCCGGAGATACCGCTCGAGGCTCGAGCTTTCGATGCCGCGTTCCTCCTCGAACGAGAACGACGCCGGACCTTTCGTTCATCGTTCCCGAGCGGATCGCTTCTCGAAGCACGAGAACCGATATCTCGGTGAACAACGACGCGCCGGTGAGCTCGCTCTCGCTCCTATTTCTCTTCTCGTTTCTCGCTTCTCGTTCGCGAATTTAGGTTCGAAAACTCGCGAGCGAGCGATCGAGCGAGCGAATTCCCCGCGCTTCGAAAATACCGAAGAGATCGCCCCCGTCAACGGTGTCCGCGAGCAGCCAACGTTTCCCACGGATTTCCGAAAAAAAAGAGCAACGATCTCGCGCCGCGGTTGGTTAAAAAGGCTGAAAAATTGATTCGTTCTTGCGGCCGGAGAGGAGAAACCCCGAGTTTCGTCGAGAGCGGGAACGCGCGCGCTCGACGAAACGTCGGAAATGTAGCCGGTGGTTCGAACGAGTGTACGGCTCGGTAAACGCGGAGCCATAATTAACGCGGCACAATAAGTACGTTAACGAGGTGTCGGCTCGCGGAGGAACCTCGAGGGTTCGTTGTTCGCGAGTGATTCGTTCGAACGGCCGAGACCGCTCGTTCCGACGCGGCGCGTTTTCGGCACGCGAAACGCCACGATCGCGAATACCCGCGGACAACGATAACCTACCTTCGTATCGCAAAAAACACCGCACGAGCCGACTCCGGCTCGAAAAGTTACCAACGACGAATACGCGATACGATACCCGATACGTTACGCGATACGGTACGCGCGAAAAACGAACGAACGAACGAACGAACGAACGAACGAACGAACGAACGAACAAACTTTCAAAGCCTCGAGCGGTCGATCGATTTTCTTCACGGCGGATAATACTTTTCGCGAGCTTTTCGCGTTTCGACGAAACGCCGCGATCCTCCTCGGAAAGAATACGCGTCGCGTCCAGTTTGACGCGTTCCAGCTCCCTCGCGAGCCAACTGCCAAACTTTCGAGCTACGAGCGGAACTTTGATAACGAAATTACGGTTACCGGCGTTCCTATCGGAACCTACACCGGCCGGAATCTCCCTCTGGAAAAGGTTTTCGAGCCGAGCCGAGCCGAGACGAGACGAGACGAGACGTCGACTCGGCGGAATTCGCGGAGCTTTCGCGGTACGCGACACGATCCGACAGGTTTCGCGTTCGTCGAACGCGGAGAAAGTAGGAAAATTTCGGTTCGAGAGGAACAGGGTACGCGCGGAGTCGGCTGCTTCCGACGTTTCGTTTCGATGCGAGCGCAACCCGGTTATTACACGCGTCGTACGAACGGAAAGAACAACGATTCTCGAGCGCCGACAGCTCGGATTTACGGCCTTCCACGGAAAGATGATACCGTCTTCTCGTCTCGCCGTTCCTGCGACGAGGTAAGGAACTTCTGTTTTCGCTTTCTTTAAATTCTTCCCGCGGAGTCTCGAGCTCCGCTTCCATATTTCATAACGCGAAGCGCAAACGTCTTTTTACTTCTTGTCGAGGGAGGCGCGCGTCGCGGCGAACGCGCAACTGAAACAGGAGTCGCGAGAACGGTGGGAAAAAAAGAAACGAGAGAGAAATTCCAGCCGCGATCCGAACTAGGGGCACGCTCGCCTCGTCCGTTAGGAGCGAGGGCTAGATACGAACGGTAGTTTCGGCCGGTGTTCGAACGACCTCGAGAACCGCGACTCGAAAAACTTACCGAGCCGCGTATTTATTATATTTTCCCAGCGTGTGCTCCTCCTTTGGTCGTTTCGTTCGTTCCGCGACCATCGCGACCATCGCGACCATCGCGACGATCGCGACCGACGCAACCTTCGCCGTTTTCTTGCTTCGTAGTTCGATTCGATAACCTCGAACAAAGTACGCGGGGAAAATTCGCGATAAATTCCTCCCTTCGTCGATACAACCTGCTCGCTCGAGCTTTTTTATTATCCCGTTCGTCATCGCCGACGAGGAAAATGCCCGAGGTACGCGAACCTATCGTTCTTACTTCGCCGGTGATCGATCGGCTGCCGCCGAGTAATAAATCGATAAGGAAGCGTTCCGGTGACTTTACGGATGCATTAAACGCGAACGCATCCTTTACCGTGGTACGCGTTCGCGTACTTTGCTTCGATAGGGCGCGGAGGAACGAGTCGAAGGTTCGGGGAGCTCTCGAGAGCTCTCTTCGCCGGCTCGGAGATTCCCCTTCCTCGACGGAGGAAATCCTCCTTCGAGGATCGAAAACGACCGATTCTCCTCTTTCCGAGAAACCGGGAAATTCGAAACGTTACGGAGGATCCCGACTTGGGCGCGGATTCGTCAACGATCGCGTTCTCGGAGGCTAGAGATCGCCCGTATCGCTCGCGGCAATTGGAAACCTTTTCCGACGATTGGCGAGACGCATCGGTCGGTCCGCGCCGCGCTCGACCGAGCACCGATATTCCAAACGCGTTCTCTATTTTCTCCCTCCGAAACGAGTTTCCAACGTCCCGCGCACTCTCGATCTTTGCGCGTCTCCGTACAACTGCCTCTCCGGCCTACTCGAAAACGAAACGGACGGATCGCAACTTCTCCGAGCGCGCTCGATCGTGGCCAACGATCCGACCTTCGATCTTCCTTCCTTCCTTCCTTCCTTCCTTCCTTCCTTCCTTCCTTCCTTCCTTCCTTCCTTCCTTCCTTCCTTCCTTCCTTCCTTCCTTCCTTCCTTCCTTCCTTCCTTCCTTCCGTCCTTCCTTCCGTCCTTCCTTCCTTCCTTCCTCCTTTTCTACCACCCGCCCTTCCCTCTTCGATTTCCGGGTTCGCGCGCGATGCAACTTCGAGAGATCGACGAGGAAAAAAAGAAACACGATCGACGCGAAAAAGAGAAAACCTTGCGTTTCCGCTGGGTTCGTTGTTTCGTTCGCAACGACATTTTCGATAGGCTCGCGTTCAGCGTTCAGCGTTCAGCGTTCTCGTATTCCGAGCGTAAAAGAGTTTCCATCGGTGCGCACAGTTTTGGCACTGGACGCGTCCAATACGCGCGCAAAGGTGGCAACGATCGAGCACGCGTACCCTCGGAGTCGAAATTCGAACGGATTTCGGTTTGCGCGCCGGTGCAGCCGGAAGTCGGTAAACGTAGCCGTTCGAACGATCGCGCGCAATTAGGTGGGCGTCGTTTTTCGAGGAACGACCAGCGAAAAGCGTTTACGGGAACGCAAGGGGATGCGCGTTTCCGGCGTATTCGAAAGGAAAACGATCCGGTGCGGTCGAACGTTGGAGAAGGAAGCGCGCGATGGAGCACCCAACGAGCGTACCCGTAGAGAACTTTGGAAACTCTTTCCAAGTCCGAAATAGGAAACCGAGCCGCCGGTAACTTTCGAACGTTTCGCCTCGGCCGAAAGTTCCCTCGATACCGACACCTTCCTTTCTTCTCTTCGTTTGTTCCAAACGGACGAAGCGAACGTCGCGCGCTTTCGACTCGAAGAATTTTTATTCGGAAAACGATACTCGACGGAAGCGCGAAAACGAAAACCAAGTTGGCTCGGGGAGCGATCGAGGCGCGGCCTGGTCCGAGATTCGAGACGCGTCGCGCGACGTTTCACCGAAACGCTGCTATCGGCTTCACCAGGCTCGAACGAGACGGTAGCACCGAAACGCTTCGCCTTTGACGTCCCTGTTCGCGTCTACGCTCGAGGTTCCGCGCGATCGATCATCGAAGACGAGATGCCTCGGTGTCGGTGTTTCGATCGACCCTTGCGAAGCTGGACCGCCGAGATCACGGAACGATCCCCGAAACGCTATTAGACGCGGTCCAGGTCGGGAAACTCTGGACGCGTCGCTCGTCCTCGGCATCGATCGACGATTCCACCGTTTCGATCGATCCGACCTACACCGAAATTTCGAGAAGCCAGCGAAACTTACGGACAGAGTTTTTCCGCTCGTTCCATCGAAACGTATACGCACCGGCTCGAGATTCCCGTTACCGTTTCGTCGAAAGTACGAGATTCGTAGGAGGTTTTTCGACGGGAGTATCGGTGTACCGGAGTTTGGTCGATTTTCCGGTGATTCGGGTGGGAAGAGGAAACGAAACGAGCGATACCTCGACGAGGTCGCGAAACGAACGGTCCCGTTGAAAAAGAGTCGCAACCGCGTTTCGCGCGGAACCGTATTCTCGACGTTTTTCCACGTCCGAGCTCGATCTCGGAAGGTAACGCGGAAACGCGAAAAGAACGGCTCTCTCGAACGTTCGAGCGTCGCGCGCCGATATCGCTTTGGCATCGGTTTCGCATCGACCGATCGCTCCGGAAGGGGGAACGGGTAAAAAGGGACGACCACCGCCACCGCCACCGCCACGACGCTCGAAATCGATACGCAATTCGCGAAACGTAGTTCGCGGCCTCGAATACAATTCCATTCGGCACGGCCCTGCCCCGCTCTCGCACCGAACGAACCCAGACCCCCTCCGTCCACCAACGATCCTTCTTTTTTCACGAATATCGAATTTCGACGCGATCCGATTTGTCCCGCGTTCGCGTGGCCTGCGAGCTTCTGCCACGGCACCGCGCAACCTCCGTTACCTTCGATGCGTATCGCGAAAATCGGAAATTACACGGTAACGCGGCTGCCCCGTCGGATCGCGCCGTATTCCGCGTCGGTTGCCGATCCTCCGCTTCGACCGATACCTGCATCGATACCGAAGCGACCGCCTCCTTTCCATCTCTTTCTCCTATTATCTTCCCTCGTTGTCGCCTCGATCGTCGACATCGATCGAAGAATCCGCGCCTCGCTCGCGAAACACCGGTCTTCCTTCGGTGCGTACTCGTTTCGCGCGATTACGTTTTCAAGGACCGTAACCGAATTCGGCAAGCCCGAGGAAAACGAGAACATCGTTTCGTTCCGATTCGTCGACACGGTTCCTCCTCCGAGAAATTAGACTTTCGGTTACCTTCCATGTTACTCGCAAGAATGGAGCTTCGCGCAAAGAAAAGGCGATGGGAAAAGTATCGAGCCGTGAAGAACATTCTAAAGGAAAAACGTTCAACCGTCGTCCGATTTACGCCGTAATTTCGGCCGCGGGATGCAACAGCTTTCGATGTTCGCCACTTTCGCAGAGAGAGAGAGAGAGAGAGAGAGAGAGAGAGAGAGAGAGAGAGAGAAAGAGAAAGAGAAAGAGAACCGGTGGTCGTTTCGAGACGTCGAAGATGCTCGTTGAATAATCAACGCGAGCTTATTCGAGTAATCGAGGAACCAAATTGCGCGCTTTGTTCCGAGCTAGGAGAACGCGCGAGAAACCTGCGGATGTACAAGAGCGGAGCGCCTGGAAAATAAAACGTACGAGCTTCGGTGATTTCGAAGCGCGGGCAGACGTTTCTCGCGAACCATCGAGAGGGCGTTCTTACGATTCGTACGATGGGAATAAATCCTGGCGATCGAATGCGTCACCGGCGGACAATTTCGTCGGTCCGTAAGAGGGCGAGGACCGATCGGTGTTTTCGACGAGCGCTCCGTTCGGTTGGAGCGTTCGCACGCTCGACGATCGTTCTCTCCGAGACGCGACCGAGTTTCCCGGATACCTCGATCTTCGTACCATGGAGGGAAAGGTCGAGGCGTCGCGATGGATCGTTTCGAGTCGTCGTATTCGAAGCCGCGTAAACGGTGCAGGGAGGTTCGCGGCTCGAGGCGCGACGGGCTGGTCGGCGACTACGAGCGAGCGGATACCAGGGACGAACGACGTTCGAACTCGGCGACGATTTTCGATCACCGAGCCGTTTCGATTCCCATCGGACGACGAGATCTCGCTCGAATCGCGCGTACGCGGAATCGGGGCTACGAGATCTCCCCACTTCCGAGAGACGGAGACTCCGATCGAGCCGAGTTCTCCGACAAAGTTCGCGTATTTTCGCGTTATCCGCGGTCTTCGTTGAATCGCGGATGCGCCATTTTTCGGCAACGGTGTCAGATTTCGCGAAAACGAGCCAGCAACGCTCTCGATCTGCAACCGAGCACCCTTTTTCGTCGAGCCAGTTACTCGAAATTACGGCTCAACTCCCCCGGCGAGAATCAACAGCGTTCGTAATTAGCCCGCGTATCGTTTCCTGCGAGCCCGCCCGACGAGCCGGTGGCCACTTTTTTAATATTTCGGATCGTATCGGTGCTCCGTTACCGGCTACCGGACGATTGCCAACTTTTCTCATTTTACCGTATTATTTCTTTCTCGATCGTAATTCCTACCTAGACGGAAGAAAACGTTACCGATCGCCGCACGCGCCGCGAGAAAGGATCGAGACGCAACATCGAACTGCACTATCCGATCGGTAAGCTGTACCGTTGAGCAACGTCTAACGCTACGTTTCAGCCGTCGGAACTGCTACGAACTTGTACCACTTGGAGGGAAATTCCTCTTACCTTGGTTCACCGAAGGTGATCGGCAACGCTGCGTTCGCAATTACTCCGTTACTTGGAACGATTACACGCCGGGTTCGGAGGCGGGCCGGCAAATATAACGGTGCGATCAACGGGAGAGGGGAAATTCGCGAAGAAAAGCAGCCGAGAGCAACGATCGCAACGATCGCAACGATTCGTCTTGGAGTCTCCTTCGCGGACAATGCCATTAATCCCCTTCCGATGAAACGTGCTCGTCTCGGCGAAGACAAAGAAAAAGGGAAACAAGGGGTAGAGGGGAGGGGAGGGGGCGAGATCTTTGAAAGGGACAAGAGGACCCCTTGCCGATCGAGAAAGACGTGCACCCGACTCTTCGTACGCTAACAACCGAGAAGCGAGGCGAGGCGAGGCGAGGGTTAATTTTACAGAGGTCCGGAAAAACGATCGAAAAGGCAGGGTTCGGTGGATTCCGTGGGAGGGAAGCCGAGAATTCGCGCGGCTCGGATATCGCGTGGTTGTCGCTCGTTTCCCGAGTATCCGTCCAGTTTCGAAGTAAGCGCGCGCTCGCGCGGCTCCGTTGCGGAAGCCGAGGGACATCGAAGCGCGGTTACGTCACCCGGGCGTCTCGATCGATTAAATTCCATCGCGTTTCTTACACGCCTGGACGGTTTCGAAGGATCGATCGGCAGGCATTCCTACTCGGCGTCCGGAGCCTCGGTCGACCTTGCTTCGAGGAGCGGACGGGCCACGATGACGGATCGTCTACCGTCGAGCGGCCATCTCCGACGCACCGTCTCGACGAATTACCGCCTCCCAACGCGAATCGAAACCCGCCAACGATCGAACATCCTCGTCTCGAAACCCGTTCGGGCTATTTTTCACGTTTCGCGGGACAGGACGAATTTCGCGCGGCAACGAACGAACGCGTTTACTTCGTTAGGACGAACCCGTTTGCGTTCCGATCAACGCTACGCAGAAACAAGGGAAAATTAACTCGCTCCGATTTGTCATCGCGCGCGCGCCTCGTGAAAATTAGCATACTTATATACGGCAACCGTTACGCTTCGATAACCGGTGTTCTGTAATTACTCTTGCGGGGAGATTAATCCCCGGGAATAATAAACGACTTCTCCGGCTACCCTCCCCGTCGTGCTCGCTCTTCCGCGTCCCCCTTGGGGCGCGAGCGACGCGATAAATTACACGTACGCGGGCGAATAGCGGGCGAATCGCGGGCGAACGAATCAGGTCGAGCGTAAATACCCGGTCGTTGTTGCCCGCGGAGCCGATAAAGTGACTCCGTAAACGAGTCACGGGCCGCGAGATCTTCCCTTCCCCGTCTCGGTCTCGCTCGTTCGGAGTTGCGAGAATTCTCGAAATTCTTTTCGAATCGAATCGCTGTCCTCGCGCCGCGAAACGTTCTCGAACGCGCACGAGGTACCAGGGATCGCTTCTACCTCGCGACCTCTACGAACGGCAACCGGTCCTCCGAGTTCGTTCGTTCGTTCGAACGGACCGCTGGAAGGTCGCGCGACTCGAGCACCGGACCCGATTCAAATTTCCTCGCTAGAAGCGAAAACTCGGATCGGAGTCCTCTTTATCGCGGAGGGACCTTGAAAATCTCTCTCGTCGTCGGAAGGTTTCGAGGCGATTAACCGCGCGCGAGCTCGTGTACGTGTATCGACTATCGATCGTCCGTACGAACCGTGCGAACCGTGCGAACCGTGTTGATCGAAATCGACGAGTTTCGACAAAATACGGCAATTCCTCGCGTCGATTCCACGAACGCGGAGCGGTGCTCGGTCTCAACGGAGGAAGATTCGACGCGGCTGCGGAGAAAAAACCGAGTTCGAAAAAGGAACGAACGGGCCCTGAGCGCGACAAGAGTCGGCTCGCATCTTTCGCGACCGACGGAACGATATTCGATCGAGCGTTACGGAAAGCGGTCGCGATCGAGATCGAGATCCTTCGTTCTCGTCGCGGACGTATCGATCACGGATAGGAACGAACCATCGACCATCGGTCCGGCGAAAACTTTTTCCGAAAGAGATACCATCCTCCGCTGGTGAAAGTTTCGCGTCTACGGAGGCGCGAGCCTGCCATCCGTGGAAACGCGGAAACTGTGTACCGTGACGCCGAGGGGGCTAAAAAGGAAACGGGAGAAGAAAGACGCTCGGGAAACATCTTTGTCGGGCTCGCGAGCCGGCGGACACCTTTTAATATATTTGACAAAGTTCGAGTTCAAAGAGAGCGTAGACGCGAGCGGCACCCTCGTAAATCCCGCGTCTCTTGAAAGTACGCGCGACCGCTTCCTCGGCTTCGACCGCGGATACGTCTTCGTTTTCCAAACTTTTTCACGCCGTACCGCCTCGCGATCGCGGTCGCTACATTTTTTACGCTTCTCGAAAGGTTGTTCCGTAAAGTTTTTCGGATCACCCGAGAGGACGCGGCAACTTTCTCGTTTCGGTGTTCGCCCCCAGCTCGGCGTCTGCCGAGACGAGAAGGCTGCTGCCGGTTTAAAAAATTTTCCGAAAAATCGGTTCGCGCGATTCCCTCGGGCAAACGGTCCCCGGCGGACGAAACGCGACGGATGGGGATCGCGCGTACACAGGAACCGTTGTTCGTTGCGGCGACGATCGATCCTTTCCCACGAGAAACCGAGTTACCGGATTCGCTTTACCGCCTGTCGCGGTATCCGACGCAACGAATTCGAACTCGTTCCCTCGTAATCCTTTGAATCGAATCTACCGGCGCGAGGGCGAGGGCGAGGGTGAGGGCGAGGGCGAGGGCGAGGGCGAGGGCGAGGGCGAGGGCGAGGGCGAGCGCGCAACCAAGATGTCGGCGGGAGAAATCGTTCGCCGTTAACGCGAAAAATTAACCGAGTCGCCGAGTATTCGTTCACGCGTAGCACGGAACTTTCCGAATACGCGTTCGAAAAACGGGCCGGTGAAGCGGTCTCGGTTTATTTTCCGCGAATCGCGATGATCCGCTCGGTCTCCGTAATTCTCGAGACGCATCTTCCGGAAAGTTTCGGTACGTCGGTACGGTCCGTTAAATCGGCGAGAATCGAACGAACGTCGAACCACCACCGCGCGGTAAATGGCCGCGCTTTCCCCGAAAGCGATCGGGAAGCGTTTGTTGTTCTTCAATTTCGCGGGACGGGAAATCGATCTCGGCAATCTCGCCTGTGCCGCTTACGATTAACTCTCCGCGGTCTCGCAGTTCGACGCAAATTCCCCGTAATTAATTACGATAATATTATCGATTTCGGGCTTCCGCGGCCTCGTTGATATCGTTATTGTCGGCTTTGAAACAGCCGCCCGCGGCGCACGGTGAATTTCCGCCGCCTGGAAACCAACGAGAACCGCAATATCGTTTATCGATCAGGCTTCGACCGGTTCCAACGCCGGGGAACCTTCGAAACGTTCCCGCGAATTCGCGACATTTTCCCACCGAATCGACGACAATTCGGTTTACGAGAATCGATCGCAACGGTGAGCGCTGCGCTTTGTTCGCGGAACGCGGTTCCTCGTGTTTATCGTAGCAACGTGCACCGAGAAACGGAAAAAGAATAAATAATCGGGTTTTTTGGCGCGACGAAGACGCACGGTACAAGGAAAGGGGCGCGCGAGCCGGCGCGATCAATTTCAACGTTGCGTGGCGTGGTGTGGTGTGGTGTGGCGTGGCTAGGCGTCGCGTCGCGTCGCGTCGCGTCGCGTCGGAGGGGATCGCCACCGTGCTCGGCGGACGCAATTCGCTTCGGGGCGCAATCAATGCGAGGGCGTTGAAAATTCCGTGGCTGGCGGAAACGGAGTCGAAGAGTGGACGGGGCTGGTCGACGGAGCCTGGCACCGGGCTGTCGACACCGGGACAAGTTAGATTTGTCCGCCTACGGAAGACAAAAGATCACCTTTACCTTATTCCTCGATTGTTCCCCCCTCTCGATCGAGCTCTTTTGTTCGAGCGTTCGCGAACACTGGCTCTCGTTCCGCTCCGCGTCTCTCGGTGCATCGAACCTCGAATGTCCGTTTCGAGCTCGGATTCTATTTACGGAATCGCGTTCGCTACACCTTCCACCCGTTCTCGCGTTCCTCCGTGTTTTCCACCGATAGGAAATTACGAGGGAAAGAAAATGTTTCGTCGCCGGCGTCTTTTCGCATCTCGGTCGGTGGTCTCGGCTCGTTTTTCCTCTTCGCGGCGCGTAAATCGTTAGCGAACTCGTTGACTCGCCGCGATATTTATCGAGGGAGCTTCCCTCGTGGCACCGGAACGACCACCCGTTCTCTGGTTACGGAGCGCCGAGCGACCACCGCCGCGGACCGATCGCTTCTCGTTCGCGCGATATCTTTCGGCCGCTAGAACCGACGGCTTAAACGCGACTCAATTTCTAACAAACTCCACCGCGATTTTTCCTCCTTTTTTCGCTACTCGTACAGCGAATCCACGAATCGCTTTCTTTCGGTCCGAACTTGTCGAGAACTCGATACGCGATTCGTATTCGTATCGTTCGTCGTCTCGAGCGAGGTACCCGTGCGCCCGAGTTCGACTCGTAAATTCCGCGATAATCGCGTCAACGACGAACGTATCGATATCCCTCCCGATAACTCATCGACGGCGATCGATGACGATTAACCCGGCCGAGTGACGGTACGCTTTCGAACGATTACGGTAACTAACGGCCCTGTAAATTTAGCGAATCGCGCGCACGTAAAACGATTCCGACCGAGGAAACGGTACTCCGTGCTACCGATCCTTCGATACGTTCCAGAATCGAAAAGTTTCGCGTAACGTGCGTCGAAAAACTACCGGGAAAGAGAGCAGTGCCCTCTCGTTCCATCGAGATCGAAAGATGCGATAAGTCGAAAAGTCCGAAACGACGCGAGTGAAAATATCGGGACGCGATACGTTTGCAACGGGTTCGCGAGACGAAACGCACGCGCGCGCGCGCGCGCGATTTCGTGCCGCGCGATCGATCACCGAGACTCCCCGGCTCGGTTTAACGCGACCGTTATACTTTACGAGCGCGTTTATTACGCCGAACACGCGTTACGAGTTCACCGAGACGGGAAACTCGCTACCAAACGGCCGAAAGGCGCAACAACTCGAACTCGATACACCCCGAATACCGCTCTCCGGAACGATCTCTTTCGACCTTTTGGTTAACGAGCGACAACGCGAACCGGTAACTACCCGATTCGAGGTCTCGAGAGATAGATCTACCGGCATAGAAATCGAGAGCGAGCTTCCCAAAGGAAATTTCCTTCTCTAGGATTTTACGAGACGCCGGCGGGACCCAGCGTCAAGGTCGAGGTGAACGCGTTCGAGGAACGCGCGTCCCTTTAACGATTCTCGAAAGCGTTCGCGAGCGGCAACGGGCGGCCATCGCGCGGTACGCCCGATCTCGACGACAAAACTTTCCCGAAGCGATACGGTATCGTTTCGTTCCTTCGTTCTTTCGTTACGGTAAAAACCATCGATTTTACCTTTTCTCGTTTTCTCGGCAACGATACTCGGACGATTAATTTCGGCGGGCGATTCGAAAAATGATCGGCGATCCTGAACACGTTTATAGTAGTTTCGTTCGAGGTCGACGCAACGAACGCATTCCGGCGGTAACCGTCGAAATTTCTACTCGTTTCCGGTGGCCGCGCGCGAAGCAGAAATCGTTTTTCCTGGAATCGAACCTTCGGTCGTGCTAAAATTCTCTCGCTCGTTTCGCAGGCCAATGCTCGACGTTGAATTCGACTTATCGGTATTCGAGCGACAACATCGATAACCGTGGAATTTTATCGATATTTATCTACGTTCGATATACCGCGCGTGCTCGATTCTCTTTACCTTTCCGAAGAGAGTCGCGATTACCGACGAGGCGACCGTTTCCGGTTCGCGAACCGAAATACCGACACCTCGGGAAGGATCAGCGGTTTCGCAGCGCACTCTGCGTTCAAGGACGTCCACTCTGGGCAAAGATACCGAACCGAGCCACCGAACTCGGTCAAGGTATCCCTGCCCAGAGACCGCTCGTTTGCGATCACAGTGAACGACCATCGGTATCGGGCGCTAAGAGTTTGCCAAATATTTCACCAAACTACTCCAACGAAGAATATTCTCAAAGTTACGGCCAGCTGCTTCTCGGATCCCGCTCGATCGTTTCCATCCTGTATTCCGGCCCGGAAAAGGTTCGCAACCCGTAAAAATTGAACGGCTCCGAAACCGTGAACGATGTCGTCGATGACGATGACGATGACGATGACGACGACGATACCGATACCGATTACGGGTTTCGCGAAACATCGGGGAACCGCGACACGGTCGCACCGCCCTCGCCGTGTTGCCAGAGGCAACGCAGGAATCGATGACAATTATCCGTTCACTGCTCGTCGCGCGTTGCCCGAGAACACCGAAACGACCAAACCGGAGAATACATACGTATTTCGCAGCGTGGAACGCGTTAAGGCATCGTTTCTCTTTTACAGAAGCATTTTCTTTCCCGTAAACGTACTCGTTTCCTCTATCGCCCGTATCCCGGGTCGCACCGGCACCGGCCCCGGACACTTTCCAACCCTTTCGGGCAACTCGGTGCGAGATTATTAATGTCTCTGGGGTCTACTTGCCGGTACACTCCGAGACGCCTGGTTGTACCTCGGAACGGTCTCTGGTACGAGTGCCCTCGGTATAAAAAGACGCACAGACAAGATGGATGAGACGAGATAAGGACTTTGCAACCAAACGGAAAGAAGAGAGACAAAAAGGAGAGTAGTTGAACCTTCGTAGGAAGAACGATCCTTTTTCCGAGCCCTGCCCATCGGAGAAATGTTCGCGCTCGCAGCGGGCCAACTTGACGATTTAATTAAAAATAAGGCAGCTCGTTGAATCAACAACGGGACCCTCGTAAGCGAAAATCTCTCGGATAGCCGGGCTCTGATCTCTTCTTTGATTAAAGCGAAGAAACACCGAGAACGGAGGACCCGCGACGTCGACGGCGAAACGCGACGGGATTCCTCGCTGGACGTTTATCTTTTGTATAAAATCGCTATGAATTCGGATCACCGGCCTGAATCCAACACGGTCCGGATGGCTCGCCGCGCTTTCTTTTGTATTTATCCGTGTATAAATATATTCGAGGCTGGCCAGAAACGGGATCGTTTCCGCGAAACGATACCACCGGACACGTGCCGTTCTTCGAGGGTCGCTGAAACTTTTACGGGCCCGTAAAATCTGGCCCGGAACTCCGCTACCTAATAAAGAGTAACGTCGACCGACAAAGATAACGGTACACGCGTCGATCGATACGATGGTTCGAACGGTTATCGACCGATATCCTAACCGGACATCGAACACAACCGAGATTCCCACCGAGGAAAGTGATCGAATCGTTTCGGTTCGAACGATAAATTCGCGTCCAAGGATCGAAATTAACTCCTCGAGACCGAGGATCCGTCCGACGGTGAAAAGATTACCTCCGCTCGGTCTCTACGTTCGTCGGCCCTCCTTCCGAGCCACGTTTCGACTCGTTCTACAGTTCGGACGCAACATTTCCGACCGAAAAATCTTACTTACTCGGAGAATCGTTCTTTATCCTCGAGAAACCTGGGGGGGGGGGGGAGAGATATCCGAGTTGTCGTTCGCTCGAGGCTTTCGTTTGCAACGATCGAGAGAAGAAGGCAAAGCCAAACGAGACACCGTTCCTTCCGATCGATAGTCGGTAGAGCTCGAATACGAATCTCGCGGAACGTTTACTTTCACGAGACGTATGGAAAGTTTACCCGGGTTTACTTTCGGTTCGAGCAAAGAACGAACCGTGACGACTCCAGACCCGGGAAACCCAAACGTGAGCCGTACCCTCGACGCATCCGCGTCTTCTCGAAACGAACTCACCGGTGAATACGGATCGCGACGAATAGTTGCCCTCCTCCGCCGTGCACAGCAACGGTACAACGATCTTTCGATTTAAACCTCGAACGAACGTCGCAAGAATCTAAACGTCGTTGAGATATCGCATTCGGGCAAAATGCATTCTTCGAAAGCGAAAGTAAATTTACCGGTCGTTTTTAAACACGCGTCGACGTTTACGATCGAAATACGAAGAATTATCGAACGTTGGGAAAATTCGTAACGCGAGGAAAGTATCGGCATTTTTGTTAAAAAAAAAAAAAAGAAAAAAGAAAAAAACTCCACTTTCACGGTACATTCGTCTTTCGAAGAATATTGCGACTAGGAACCGACACAGCGCATCGCTTAACGCCGGCTCTTTATTTCGCAAGTTACGACACACCGAACGGGAGATACGGTATACCAATTTCATTTGGTCCAAGATGAAAATAGCGTGGATGGAGGACAGCGGGATAACGGAAGCGCGTCACAGGGCACTGGGAATATTACACAACGTCGCGTGTCGCGCGTCGCGCGTCGCGTTATCGAAGCACGTATATATTATCGTAATAATGTCAGCCGGGTTAGAATGCTTTGTCGAGCGCTGTACGGGTACGCGATACCGTACATCGCGATATTGATATCGCATCGCATCGCATCGCATCGCATCGTTTCGTAGCCCGGAGATGCGTCCAAAGGTTCGTCGAGATTTGTAATTCATGAAACGCGAGGGAGAGCGACTCTATCCACTTGAAAGCTCCTCCGGCGAAATTCAATTCTAGTTAACTTACCGTGCACCGATCGAAACGTAATACGAGCGACGAGCGTCGTTCCGTTCGTTTCCGCACCAGATCCAACCACCGAGCGACCCGACTACCCGCCTCGCGTTCTTCGACAAAAACGAACCTCGAGCTGCTTGAAAATCTAACGTCAATTTTGCTTCAAGATGCTTTCCTTTTACGTAGACATTACATTTTCGGTCGAAAGTGTCGTTTCGCGTCTCAGCGTCACCCGGGTAACGCCATCTGGCGTATCGGCCGTGCAACGTAGCCAAAGTTGGCGACTTTCCCCTCGAACGGAATCGATCGATGCCCGCGGAATCACCAGTTTACGGTAACTCTGTTTCTTCGAGCGGGTATCTTCGTTGGTGTCGGAATCGGTGATTTTCGTGTCTTTGTAAATTTCCGTGAACGCGCGGAACATGCAACGGTAACAGAGGGGAGAACTCCTGGACTGTACCAAAGAGGTATCGTATCGTATCGTATCGTATCGTATCGTATCGTATCGTATCGTATCGTATCGTATCGTATCGAACGCTCGGCTGTTAACGTCCAGCTCGAGATCACTCGGTATTGGGAAACGTTGGGAGCACCTCGGTATCCATTGAACGATTCGATGGTATTTTTGGCAGGTAAGGTGTATCCCTTGCCGAGTATCGTCGACATTTTTCGTGCCCGATTTCTCGAAAAAGAAACGACGAGTTACATTCGACGCTACACCGCGTTGAAATAAAGCGATAACGATTTATTCCGGGATGATTGCGTTTAAAGATATTTTATAACGGAACAGGGATTACAAAAGTGTACAATTATTGAAAATGCTGTACATCCGAATTTGCGAAATTACTAACAATATTTATTCAAATTGCGAACGTATCGTTTGTAACAGAAGCGCCGACAACGTGTCCACAAATTACGTAAGCATGTTTCAGCTACGGTAAGTATTTCTTTCCTCGATGGAAGCGGTCGGTCCTTCTTTACCAAAGGCAACAGCGAGTCTGGATAGCGTCCAACGGTCACCGCCCAAACTAAATCCAATTCTCATCGAGGAAATATTCTACTTGGAATAATTGAGATTCCAAGTAGAATATACGCTGCTGCGATCAAATAAAGGATTAGACGATAAATTACGTATAGAATTTATTTTTTTAACGAGCCGTCGTACCGGGGGACCCGTACTGGAACATTTTTCAGGGACCGTCGGTAGTCAGCGGAACACGTACCGGTAACTTTTTCGTATATTCCTATTTGTCCACGGAATAAACCTTCGAGAACAAATACCGAACAATCCCGCCGAAAGCTTACGCACGATTTTATCCGAACGTAAAATCGGCTCACCGAAGAGCGAAGAAAACTTTGCACTACGTGCCAACGGATGTCTACGAGACGGCAGCTTTCGAGGATAACGTACGTATAGGATGCGATTTCAAGAAAACCCTTTCTAGAGCGCGCGTGGCAAGCGGAAACGCGCCAGGTAGCCCGCATACCGAGTGTTAAAATAATCGCCGCGACGAGCGTGTCAAAAATAATGCGAACGTTACGTATATCGAGACACTACCGGCCGTAGTCGATTCAATTGAACTTGGCGAACGATTTGATTTTCAGTTTACAAACATCGCTGGTTGCGTTGGCTACGTTCGCCAGGGATATTTCTCCAACGTATTTGATTATAGGACCGAAGTAACTTTTCCGCGACACTTGGACATCCGAGTCGTCGAGTCTTTTGGTCGTCTTCGAAAGACAATGTTCGTTAACGGCAGCCGTTTTCTTTTCCCAAGCGAGTTTTATCGCGTCGGAATCGAGTATCGTGGAGAGAGGAGCCGGAACTTGTTTCGTTCCGTTCCGAGCAGTCGCTAAAAGGGACGCGTGCACTGTCCGCGTGTGTTCCGTAAACCGGCGTTCTTCGGCAAAAGTAGAGCCACAGAACATGCACACGATGAGATTCTCATTGTCGGACAGTGCCGGGCCTGGTATCGTTCCGTGGATCGTCTTTCTGTGCGTTAACCTAAAGTGCGACCGGAATCTCTTCAAAGTCGGATATATCAGATTACATACAGGACAGGTGTAACGAACCGTCTTCTCTTCCTTGTCCTCGGAATCTTCGTCCTCTTGGACCGTATACGTTTCGGTGGACGTATCGACCACCGTCCAAGACGCTATCTCCCGTTCACCGCCGTATTCGTTTACGGAATTCGGTGCATCGATCGGTTCTTCGACGCTTCCGTCGTAACGTTCCGCTAAATTGTTTTCAGATGCCGGGGCAAACCGATCCTGTTGAAAATCGTCGATCGATTCGCCGATAAGTGTATCAAAGTCGTATTTCGAACAGTCGAACAGTAAGTCGATGGGTTTATCCGTGTCGATACTGTGAGCGTTTAGCTTGTCCCTACCGTGAACGTGTACGATATGCGAGTAACGAGAAAGAGGATTTCGAAACGTTTCGTCGCAACGAACGCATTTGTGCTCGGTGGAACGATCTCGACCGTCGGCAATGTGATTACTCGCGTGTGCCTCGAGTAGTACCAACGAAAGAAATTTTCGCCCACAATATTCGCACATATAGTCCCCAGTGTCCGCGAACCGTGACCTATGTTTGAATAAATTGCCGCGGGTGTCGAATATTATCTCGCACTCGGGACATTTCAAGGGATGAGAACCTTGCGGTCTCACGGTAGAAGAGGAAATGGATACGGTTTCGTGGCTTTGAAACTCGTTTACCGAATTCTTCTTACCTCTGGTATCGTCGGATCGCCCGATAACGATACTTGGAAATATTTCGTATCCGTGCAATACGTGCATTCGAACATCGATAGCGCTCGGGAATCCTTCGTGGCACACAGGGCAGTGATGTTCCGACAAAATAATGTTCAATCTCGAGTGTTTCGTTCTGTGTAACTCCAACCGATGCACCTCCGCAAACTTTCGATGACAAATGGCACACGAATACGTACCGATATCGGAGCACTCGGACAAGTGATCCTTCAACTCGGTCTCGTTCTCGAACCTCGTGTCGCAAGTCAAACACGTTAGGTGATCCGTTCTGTTCGAGGATCGAACCGCATCCTCCTCGACGAATCCCTGATTCCTATGCAATCGATCCGGCGCCGCGTTCCGCTTACTCTTACTCGTAACGGAATCGCTCGCGTGGAAGTGCTTCTCGTGACACGCCATCGATGCGTTCGTCGTCAACACCTCGCCGCAAAAACGACATTTACAATAATTGCCGATCACACCGCGACCGTTGTGAGTCAAACTTTGATGTTTAACGAGAATGGCAGCGGTGCGATACTTTTTGTCGCATTCGCTACAATGGAAGTCACCGTCGAGGGAATATTCCATTTCGTGCATGCGCAAGTCCGATTCGTTGGTAAAGTACAATGTACAGATATCGCAAGTGTACGCCATTAACGGTACGTTTACGTGCGCGTCGACCGAAACGTTCTTCGTTGTAAGCGCGTAATTGTGATCCTGCATCGTTTTCTTAGGGGATGCCTCGTGCGAATGAACGTGTAACTTGTGCGCGTGGAAATGCGATTCTTCGCGGAAGCCCTCGTTGCATCTATCGCACGTGTAAGTGTACGAGTTACGTGTAATCTCCGGATAGTGCGTCAACTTGTTGTGACGATCGAGCATGTACATACCGTGGAAAGACCGAGTACAAAACGTACAGGTAAAAACTTGCCCTTTGTAATAGTACTTGTTGTGCTCGATGAAACGCTCGTACGATTCGAACAGTAAATTGCAAACGGTGCACACCGTATTTATGTTCCAAACGTGTTCCTCGTTTTCCCGCGATGCGGAGATCGTAACGGTCGCGCCGTCGGTATGGAAATGCCGTTCGTGAACTTGAAGGTTCGCCTTTTTAACGAAACCCTGATTGCAAAACTTGCAAAAATATTTGCAACTTAACGAACAGAAAGGCGCGTGAGTCGCGAGTACGTGAAGTTGCAACAACCTCTTGGTGGTAAACGCGGTTCCGCAGACTGTGCACGGGTTGGTAGCGGGTTTGCAAAAAGTACGCTCGTGTAAGCACAAGTTCCGAAACGTTTGGAATTGTTTGTCGCAAACGACGCAGGGAAATTTTACTCTGTCCGTGCCGGTCCTGTTGATTTGGTAACGGTTCGCGGGCACGACGGTGCTACCGATCGAGCTCTTACGGATTCCAACTATTCGTAACCGAGATCCGTTCGCTCGAGTACCGGACGACGGAGAACGGCTGCTAAGAGAACCGCAACGTAAAATTGAATTTATCGTCGATTCTGTTTCGTCGACGACCACCGACGTATTTCTACGGGGACCGGACGACCCCGGAGAATAATCGGGAATAAACGTCGCACTGGTCGACGCTGCTGGAGTTTCCATTTTTCTATTTTCGTTCGCTCGACCGCACATCCTTCGATGTTGGTTCAAACACAAGCTCAACCAAAATCGTTTCCCGCATGCTTCGCACCGATTACGTTTCCTGAACGCGTTGCACGTTACTTCACGGTCGATCGGTGGATCGTAATTCTCGGATCGTACAAATTTGATACAATGTAAGACCATGTGCCGTTTCAGCGTCATCGGTGTATCGAGTTTCACGTGGCAAACGCAGCATTCCTTTCGATTGAAAACTGCGTGTTGACTCAAGTAGTGGCTCAATAATTTATTTCGCGACGTGTAACGCGCTTTACATATGCTCGACATATAAACCACGTGGAACTGTTCCACGTGTTCGTCCATGTTCTTCTTCGAAGGATAGAATTTTTTACAAATTTTACATTCAAACGCCATCGTATCGCCAACTTGTTCGATTTTATCCTCGATCGAGTCCGACTCTTCTCGATGGATTAGCGATTTTTTAACTTGGATCTTTACGAGCTTGTCCACTCGTACAACCGGAACGCGCAACGCTTTCAACGTTAAGTGACTCGGACTCGTTGCTCGATCGTTCTCGGCATTTTCTTCGATTTTTATCGAATCGATTTGCAGAAGCGTACTCTCGGATTCGTCGATCTCGAAGTTTCCTTTATTCAGGATCTCGTCGTCGCACCTCTCCAAACGAACTACACAATCTTTGCATTCGTATTCCAATTCCGTGTTTCGTTCGCGCAACAGTCCATTTTCCCGTTTCCGTTTGCGTCTCGCGATAGAGTTCGTTTCGGCGAACGTTCCGGCTGTTGGTTCACCATCGAGTTCATCCTGCGATCGATCAACATCCTCCCTTCCTATTCGTCGAAGATTGTAAGATATCTTGCGCGGAGTGGTAGGACCGTAACGATCTTCGGGTTCAGTTTTTATTTTATCCTTTAACAAAACCGCCATCGTGTTCGAATTCACATGTATTTGAACAAATGGTATTTTATTCGTCGAAGAATTACTTTCGATAGGTACAATACGGAGAGAGTTTTCGCGTTCTGTCCTCTCTGTGGAAGCAACGTTGTCCGGGTTGACAAGTTCCTCTTTTCGTTTCTTACCAAAGAACGAACGGAATTCCGTAAGAGTTGTCTGTCTCAACTTTCTTACCGATGAATTACTCGGATCGTTCGATCTCTCTGTCGCGTCAATATTCGCCACACGATTCTTACCGTTCTCCTCCAATAGATTCTTCTCTTTAACTTCATCGGCGTTACCGTTTCCTACACGGTGATCGGTATTCTCCGTTAATGCATTCCCTTCCGTTTCAACGACTTCGGTCGCGGCAGGAGTCGCGACCAAATTTTCATGGGAATGAAACAAATGTGCCTGTAGTTGTATCTTGGACGAGAAAATTCGTTTACAAAAGTCACAAATATACCTTCCGCCTGATTGTACGGTATTATCTTTTAAATATAAACACCTCTGTTTGTGACGAATCAATATAGAGGCTGTGTTAAATACTCCTTTGCATACGTCGCAGGTACACTTGGAAGTTGCATAGTTTATCTTATGATATCTCAATCTACTTTCATCGATAAAGGGTAAGAAACACACATCGCATTCCACAATGTACATCGATTTCTTCTTACGCTTACGATACGCGATATCGAGACAACCGCGTGACCATTTCCGCCGAAACGCTTGCTCCCTCGAATTCCTCGATGGCAAACATTTACGTTTTCTTCCATCGAGACCCGATGTTCTATTTTCTAAATCAGCGTATTCCCTGGACAATACGCTTTCATTTTCCTTGTCGTGTATCGAATTTGAAAATTGGTCTTCCAGTTCTGTCGATTTATTTCGAATGGTTGCACCAATGTTGCCAACTGACGAGGAATCATCGTGATCGTGGGTATCCGGATCGGGTGGTTCTTCTTTAACCTTTATTCCATTTACGGGATGCTGAAAAAAAAATATGCAAACGTATTTAATGATCGAAATAATTGAAAAACTTCTCGACGGATTCTAATACATTAAATGTCGTCCTATCCAAGCACCGTAACTGCGTTAAAATCACAACCTACGCGTTACAGCCCAGCGCTAATATCACAGCTGTAGAAACAATTGCTACCAGCTGTCGTTAATTATATTCGCCGTCGCTCGAGCGAGCATCGACTGCCTTACCGTAACCACGATTTCGTTCAAGATTTCATGTATACCGTAAGAGCGTAATAGACCAACGGTATCCGATATAGGGATTCTTCGCGTGTCTCGTCGTACATCTTGCTCGGTGCCCAGCGCCATTCAATTTCCTCTCATATGGAACAAATCCGTGTCACCGAGTATACGCGCGTTACGTATCACGGTAACCGGACAGAAACGGGGACAGATGCCCAAGTTCCGGAGCCTAGTTCGGACGTGTCTGCGTTACGCCCTGCACAAAATCTTTCGACCTGCGAAACACCGTTAAAATCGGTGGACAGTCGATATCATTCCCTCGTGGGTTCTTAACGTATCTCCCCCCTTCCAAAAAGAAACGCTTGAAAATTGAAATTTAACGATCAAGCTTGGCTAGAGGGAGGACATTGTGCAATCGATTCGTCCCGTCCTATACACCCCTTTCGCGAAATATCGAATTTAGACGTTATCCAACTACAATATTTCTTCGACGAGAGATGGATTTTATCCGCGCGCTATAGACGAGTACTGCACGCTACCCACGTTCACTATTTCTATTTCACTTCTGCCTTGTAAAGACGAGAGCTAAATAGTCCAAGGGTCTGAAACGACCGCTCGGAAATTCTATCCCTTCTACGTTATAAGTATGGTACGCACCAGTCCTCCAACTATTTCCTCTCATTGAAAACGTACCGCACAGCCAGCAACCCACTACTATTATCAAAATCTATTTTCATTCAATATTTTTTACTCGATTTAATAGGCACCGTACACTCTCAAAGTTTATAAACATTTCTTTCCGACGCTCTGCACAACAATGGCTCTTCGACATAACGGCGATTACAATTAACGGTTAATTTCTCAACCTTTCTTCACCTTCCTTTAAAGAATGCCGGTTTTATCAATTTTTCTGATTAAAAAATAACATCCTCCACCTTTTCGCAAGCTTATTCTCATCCCATTGTCACTTCGTAGTTATAATTTATCGAACAAAATTTAACACTACTTTCCGAATCGCTATAAAACCGACAATTTTCCAAATTTTGCACAATCTTTCAAGTTACCTTTATAAATATCGTTAAAGACGATATAACCAAATTTCAACCGAAATCTGAGATTTTTTATTCAAAAGTGTCCAATTTGGCAACTCGACTAGGGTTTATTCGCTGCAGGAGTAACGCAACTGAATATCTATATTATTCTGTGTATTCAGTTTTATTCCGTTTTATTTTGCAATTTTGCAAATAATAATATCGTACGATCTTCTACTGGTAACGTAGACAGTGAATAACACATTTTGTGAAATTCTAAAAACGAAGCGGGTTACGCTCCATAAGTGAAAAATAAGAAAACCAAACGTTATACGTGCTAAGATTAGCGATAAAAATAATACCGTAAGTCTGAAATCTAAAATCTGAAATCTGAAATCTGTGTAAAATACTAAAAAATAAATATACCGTATAATAGCGAAAGTGAAATCTTATAATAACGGGGTTGAGAAAGATATAGTACATTTACACGGTTTAAATACAAGATTAAATGAAACTTTTCGAAAACGAATGCTTTATAAAGCAAACTAAAAGGAACAAAGATATAAAAATTATCGAAATAACACCTAAGCGTATTATACTATTTTAACTCTTAACGTCGCTGTAATTATATTTTATTCGAACGTAATGCAATTTAGCTTAAAGAAGCCAACGTACGCTTGAAAAATTAAATTACATTCTCGCGTTCCAAGGTTCTCAATATCGATACATTGCTATACAATACCGATTAATTAAAATCGTAGTCAAAACTATACGTATATTTGCAATTTCATTTATACCGTACACTTTGTATTAAGGTTTCGTACTGTGAATTAAATTTAAAGTAGATATATATATTGAAACAATAGAACCTAAAACGACGGGTACCAGATACAAAATTATTATTACTAATCGCGATCGAGTTCTTCTTACTAAATTATGCGTCGAACGGTACTTACGTTTAGTTTATCATAGAACGTCAGATCCGTCAAGACGGCATCAATGGATCGTTGGTATACAAAAGCACGAGCCATATTCTCTCTGAGAAATTACGTTCGCATTCTGACAATCCATATACGTATGCGTGTTTATGTGCATAAAAAAATTAGAAGCATAAAACATTAATTTCAATCATTTTTATAGAAAATGACTTATTCTCTGCTGAATTGTTTTTATTCTTTTCATTGTTTTCATTGTTTTCATTGTTTTCATTGTTTTCATTGTTTCGATACACAAAATGAAATGAAAGGAAATATTTGTTACTTTCGATCAATCGTGAAGAGTTGTTCTTCACCTTATTCTTAGAAATAAAACTTTCGGTAAAACATTTTTATAGTCGAATCTTTTATACGCGGCAAAACATTCACAATTATTTAGAGGTCCAGAACGATTCGATGCGCGAAGAAGCAAAGAGGAAGCCAAAGTATATTAGGTTACCGTACAATAATTAACCTCAAGAATTTACTATTCATTTATATAAAAATACAACTAGTAGATATTCCCCGTACGCACACTTGACACATATGTAAATACGTATTAAGGAAAAAGCAGTATCACTCAACTTCACTGATCACTCTGTAGCACCGAGAAAATCAAAATGGCGTACACTCGTACAAACGAGTAAAGAAACTTCGATCAACGACTCAATTCAGACAGTTCTACCGGTTCGTACAACTCGGACTGTGATCTTCGTCGGTCATTTCATATGCATATTCTCTGTGAGAAATTCAAATATTTCGTGCTTTATAACCCGCATAAATTGTTCAACAAACATTGTAACGTTCCGTTCAAAGTATAAGAATCTTTAATACAGAGTATCAATCGCTAAAGGTTATATTGGCGGCTGTTTTGATTGCGAAAATCGATGTTGCTCTAAATAATTGGAAAGTATAATACGTATATATGCTATAAATTGATTTTATATATGCTGTAATTATATTCTTCAACGAAAAATTCTTCTTAACTATATATCTATGTACATATGTACGAAACAACACTGACCGTAACACGTCGAGTGGTAACGTTCGAAGTGGCAACGCCGCATAACATCGACTGGTCAAATTTGATTGGTTACTACGAAAATTACGAATATTTTATTGGCTGCTATCAATATGTACATATTTATTCAATATTTCGGTATCGTACAATCCATTGGCATCTTGCGCGGTAAACTATCTAATTGAACAAGGAAAAGTGATTATGTAAGAATGTAGAACCCGATAACGTCCAATTGGAACCTATCGAATTGGATAAGTTACCGACGGAGTAAAAGGGTTATCGATTGTACCAGGTGGCCGTACAATAGCTAAAATTGAACGTGTCGCGCGATCTCGTGAGACAATTTACGCCAAGAACGTCCAGACTGAACTCCGAGGCTTACGCGTGTTGATTGTCCCAGTTTGTCACGTTATCATGGTACACCGAAGATGAAGGAAAGATTCGCATATACATATGTAAATACAGAAAAGAACACCTGCCGTAATATCGGGTAAAAAGGAAACACGAGGATCGCGTAATTGTTTCGCTCGCTCGCGTTTCTTAGCCGAAAATTAACCGAAATCGAGTTACAATGTCAGAGTTACAATGTCTAGGTTAACGATTTACAGTCAAAGAAATGGTTATCGGCGACTACGTTGAGTCGAGTCGAGTTTACTCCGACTATCGTGAAATTTGCGTTAGCCGCATACGATACAGTTTATCATTTGTCGATCCATTGTAGGGAAAGATCGAAAACGTTTAATCGTTTTCTATTATTGAAACTTCTATCGAGAAAGGGGAGGAAGGGGGGGGGGAGGAGGAGTATACGTACGTAGATGAAATTACACGAAGAAAATTCGATGTACATATTAACGAAGCTTCTTTAATTGCAGTAATTGTCCGATCGATTAAACGAAGGAATAATTGGTTGGCCCGAAGATGAGAGAAGCAGTCGAACGAAGAAAGGGTAGAACGGATAGAATAGTTGCTGCATTCACAGGCGCATCCACTCTGCTGTTGAGCGACGTGGAAACTTCCGAGGGCTGTCCAAGTTTTCTAAGTAATTAAAACCACTTAACACGATTTCGTCTAACTTTTCGATATCGCGGCGAGAAATCAGTTTTAAATCGTTCCCTAAGGAAAGTGCCTTAATTACGGTGCAATCGTGGCTCCAGACAACTTTTAATTATGTCGTTGGAATATTTTTTCGATTGCGTTGTGCTATGCATTCAATTATAATCCGGCATCTTCTCGCATCCACGTAGCTCCCATTATTTCATTCACAATAGCCCCCTCTCCTGCCTGTTGAACACGCTCGGTAGACCCTTCTATCGGCACTTTGGTGCTAATGCTCGAGTAGTCGTTTGACCTCGTTAACAAGACTCTAGATATCTGATTTGTTTCATTAACGGTACGTTGAAAACGGATTAGACGAAGGTGGTAAACGGCCGAATAAACCGGAAAGTACGTTTACTTAAGAAAGGACAAACTACGAAGCTCGAAATCGTAAAAAGGTAGAACGTATTTATGTTTGCGACAGATCGGGCTAATATCGCACAGCCGAACCGTAGCGTCGTACCAAATATCGAGAGAGATTACTCTTGGATTTGGTTTAATCTTTTGGGTACGCACTTGGTGAAAATCCTATTATCTCCGACCTCGGAGCACAATGTTGTATAGCCAGTACTGTTGTATACGATCACTTGAACGGATCGTTGCAAGTAATATATATATATATATATATATATATATATATATATATATATATATATATATATATATATATATACGTGGATAAGAGCTGGACGATTATATTTAATAATTATAAACTAAAGATCTACGTTGGTAGGTTAGTCTGTATCGGTGTTGTGTCTTAAAGTAGCGCTGACATCGATAGAATACTTTGGAACCGGTGAAAGGCGTTTCCTTCGTTACGGTAGGTTTACGACGCGACGTACAGAGATTTTCGCTACTCGAAGATTATCTTTGTCGTCTCGTGAAACAGTACTTTATTAAGAATTTCATCGGAACTGAAATAAATGATGGATTACGATTGGAAATAAAGCGGTTCAATTCGTATCGCCGTTGAGAAAATTTATTGCATTCTATTTTGGAATAAATTCGTTTACCGAACACGTTTATTCGGTTACGATGGTGCATGCTCCAACGTTAGCCAGGGTTTATGGCTGAAAACGTGATTCCTTAATATCGGGGTAACATCTTCGATTCGTAATGCAACAACGATCCTCTTATCTTAGGCGGATCGGATCGATCCAAAGAGCACACGAGAAAGGGACAAAGGAACGGGACAAGACGAATGGAAGACAACAACGACACCGATAAGATCGATTCGAATCGTACGAAATGTCCAAGATCTTGGAAAATTTCGATGTCGCGGAGATCCATCGACATACGTAATATTGGACCATTCTCTCTGGAAAAGTTAATATCATCCCCTCGATTCGAGCGTACTCGATATTCAATTGCAACGAACAAAAGAAAGGAGATTATTTCTCGCTTTCCGATGCAGAAACATGGAAATCGATGTTGTCGACGCTTCCTATCTTACAACACTTGATAGAAACCTAGAATGCAACGAAACTAATCGATCGAACCATTTTCGACCATAGGTTTCAATTATTTTCAAAAGTGGGCTGCACATTGTGCACATCGTCGATCAATTACGATCCATTTAAACCGGTAAAAGTATTTACGCGGGTGTGGAAAGTGTGAGATTTACGTTTTCTCAAAATTGAAAACTTTCGAAGAACGGATATAATTTTTCTCCCCAAATACGGGGATACACGTATCGGTACGCATAGTTACTCCGTACGTTGAGAAAGAAATCATTTTTGCTCGGATTGAACCATTTAAAAGAGTAAACGAGGAGGACCGATCTCGTTTCTTTCGAGTCCTTCGAGTAACGGGGCTTTTCTAAGATCAATTATCGTTTCTATAATCGACACTTTATTGTATTCTAACAAAATCCCACATTGCGAACATTGACTTTTGCCAGATAATAGTAACGATCGAAGATCACCTTTCGTCTAAATTTACACGTTTAATTTTTCACCGGACAGCACGGGTATTTGTTTCATTGAAACTACAAATTCCTGATATTCTAACTCGGACGCACTTTGAACAAAACTATAATATTTTCAACGCGATGTTCAGTTTCATACTTTGGCACGAGTTCCATGAAAATATACATTTTCCGAGCTTCTGTAGAGCACTCGAAAAAAGCTTGAAAGTCACGAACGCGTGCAGCGAAGCTGGAACGGCAGAGTGAACGGGATGCGTTGCAACGAAATAGACGTCTCGTTGTCGAAAGCTCCGTCTTGTCTTGCTTCGCGACCGATCGACACTTTCGTCTCGACTGTGCCGAGATATCGTTTATCAGTCCCGTCTAACTAACAACAAATCATTTCTACGTAATACCCTCTCTTTGAACGACGATCCGGTCGATTAGAAATATACACCTTGCTGCCCGTTATAGAAAATTCTCTTCGAACGCGAGCTCGTTCGAAATAGGTGTAATCTCGTTACCCCGGATGCATTCTTCTTGGTCGAACGCGACCTGTTATCGTACCGTAATATCTTCTCGATGGCTCTGTTCCAGGGATTCAACGATCCATGCCACATTGTCGCTCACCGGGAGTAACTTCGACGGTGTGTTTTCTCCTCCTCCCCCCAACCACAACCCCAACCCCAACCCCAACCCCAACCCCAACCCCAACCCCAACCCCAACCCCAACCCCAACCCCTCTCTCCGTGGCATTGCATCAATTTTGCGCAGAAATACCGTACACGGTATGTGCTCGGAACGGAAGAATTAAAATATTCAAAAGTACTGAGAAAAGAAACAAATTCGTGCAATTATTGCCATTCTCTATCACATTTGTTTCGTTCGCGATCGTTTAAAATATCGTCCCGCAATTATTGAAAATATTTGGACAATGTTTTCGGGCGACCAGGGTGTAAGGAACGTCACTGTTCACGTGTACTTTTTCGGAATTACTCAGTTTATTCCAAACGTGAATCGCCATGGATTTCTCCAACATCTTCATCGTAGCGTTCTTGTTCTTCGTCTCGAAGTACGTTTTCCAATTTAAGTAGTGAATCGGGTAGAAAGCCGACGGTGGGAACACCTTGAAGCCGTGGCATCGAGCTGTGGTCATGTCTCGAATCTGAGAAAAGCGTGAAAATGTTTGCTCACAGGGTACTCTCGAAATTCCCAACGATAGTTAAATAATGTATTTACACAAAACAATCGTTGCAAGAAGAAACTATCGTACACGTTTATCCATGTATAATAGATCCATGCGCGACATACTCAATTATCGCAGAGTGTGTAATAATATCCTCAAGTAGAACGGACATTGTTGAACGTTCCGTCGAAGCAATTTCACGACGGGAAGATCGTCCGATTCGATCGGAAATAAATCGAAAATCTAGGAACGCGAACACGATGAACGCGACGATTGAAAATCGATTCTTAACGCCACGAAGAATTTCGTGTACATTGAATTTCATCGATCGACGCACGTTTCTCGATTGAACCGTCGCTAACGTCAAATTTCGTATCGTCGACGAATACCACACCGATACCGGTAATATATCCGGCATTAACGGCTCGATCGCTTCTACGAGTTCGCAACGATTATTCGTTGGAAAGTTGTTCGACGTAGGTACGGATCATCCGACGAAATCGGATACGGTGATGCGGCGGCGCTAGCCACGCTTCCCACCAGAGGGAAACTCACCACGAACCGTTTCCCGCAAGTTCCCGTACCTCCTCCGATCGGTATATATACGATCCTTTACCGATCTTCCAATGTCCCGGCGTATGAGGCAGGGCCTGCTAGGATGCCTTACCGACGAGTCCACTAGCTAGTTAGTTAGCAGGCCCCGGGATAAAAAAACGACGCGCGCTCTCCCCCCCACTCACTCTTTTTCCTACCTCCGATCGTATAGCCGCCAAAGTGGTGTGCAAGTGAATAAAAAAATTAACTACGAACGAGTTCGTTAGGTAGGAGGCCGCATCGAAACGCGATGGTTCGTAGTTGTTGTTGCGCGGGGGGGGGGGGGGGGGGTGGTACTCACATACTCGGTCGAACAGATATTTTTCAAGGTCCTAGTGATCACGCCGGGTCCGTTGTTTCCCCAAACGTTACCGCGAAAGTTGGTCTTCAAGTCGCGAATACAGGCGTCGGCGACCCGGCGACCCAGTGCCGTCGCGTCGAATCCCATCACACCGGCAGCAACGTTGTTTTTGTCTTCGGCTCCGACGAAGTTCGTTAAACTCTCCAGAGATCTGTCGAATATATCTATATCTCCTTTCTCGAAAATGCAACGTTAACAACGGTACACACGCGATAAATTGACTCTCGATTCTCGACTAAAACGCATCGAAAACGTTACACCGTAACGTTTCGAGTATCCATCCATCCATCACCGCGTATCGTATTCAGTTCTCTAGACCGTTGAAAACTTTTGGACGCGAAAGGCAGCAATCGATCGTACTTATAGCCCAACGAAACGTTGCAAACGTTAAATTGTTCGAAGAATCGACGGACAATCGTCGCCGGTGTAACCGCATCGAGCGATAACACACGGAAAACTGAAAACGTGCTTACGTTGTGACAATAACATCCAGATCCAGATATATCCCTCCGTACTTCCAAAGAGTCAGATATCTGAGTATATCCGACATGTGACTCCTAGGCCATCGACTTTTCCGCAGTACGCTGCTCTTGTACCATAATTCCAAAGGTGTATTTTTCACGTACTTCTCGGGATAAATACGTCTGATCTTGATGTTCGGATAAGTCTGCAAACGATTGAAAATCTCCTTCGATCGATCGTTGATCTTCGAAACGGATACGAAGAAGAGGTAGACGTTCGTGTTCGGATTCATTTTGGCCGCAGATTCGACGGCGCACGCCTGACGGACATTCAAGGTCAGACTATTGTCGTCGAAGCAGGACGTCTCGTGAAAGAAAATGTTTCTGTTCTCTAGCGGACTGTCGGATTCTGAAACAGAGTAACGAGAGCAGCTGCACGGATACTACCTTGATCAAAAAGTTCTAGGACTGTCCCCCCGTGTGTCGCTGTCAATCACCCGATTGTTTCTTTTTTTTTTTTTGTTAGGTTACCATATCTGTCATTAACACTTCCTTCCAATTTCAGCATCATAGCTTGATATTTGTAAAAGTTACGTTGTACTGAGCACATCTCCTTTGTTCGTGTCTTCGATTTTGAAAATGGCATCATTTGAGCATCAACGAGTTTGCATTAAATTTTGTGTAAAAAACGGATTTAACGGTCCGCAGACCTTGGATATGTTGGAGAAGTGTTTCGGCAACGATACTCTTTCGAGATCAAATGTTTTTCGATGGCACGAACGCTTCAGAAGTGGTCGTGAGTCGGTCGAGGATGACAAACGCAGTGGCAGGCCGACAACGTCGAAAACCGATGAAAACATCGATAAAATTCAAGAAATGTTGTCCGAAAACCGCAAATTGACCATCAGAGAGCTGGCAGAGGACTTGAACATTGCTTATGGATCCGTTCAAGACGTTTTGGTTAGTGATTTGGGCCTCAGACGTGTCGCTGCAAAACTGGTGCCGAAAGACCTCAATTTCATGCAAAAGAAGGACCGCGTTGAAATCGCGAAAGACATGATTTCCAAGGCCGAATCCGACCTAACATTTATTAAACGTATCATCACTGGAGATGAGACGTGGATTTATGAGTATGACACACAATCCAGACATCAAGCGAGTGAATGGCGTGCACCGGAAGAGCCGAGACCGAAAAAACCACGTCGTTTTCAGTCAAGAAAGAAGGCGATGCTCACGGTTTTCATGGATTACAATGGTGTTGTGCATCAAGAATTCTTGCCAGAAAAACAGACAGTCAACAAAGAATATTATTTGGGCGTTTTGAGACGTTTGCGCGAAGCAATTCGTCAAAAAAGGCCAGATTTGTGGGCAAACAACTCGTGGATTTTGCACCACGATAACGATAACGCACCGGCGCACAATGCGATCCTTATCCGCGAGTTTTTGACGAAAAACAACACGAACACTATCCAGCAGCCTTCAAATTCACCAGATCTGGCTCCCTGCGACTTTTTTCTGTTCAACCGAATTAAAAAACCGCTTCGCGGAACGCGTTACAGTACCCGAGAGGAGGTCATGACAAAATCGAAGACGGCTCTGATGGACATACCGAAAATTGAGTACCAGCGGTGTTTCGAGGATTGGATCAAGCGCTGGCGCAAGTGCATTGCAGTCAATGGGGACTACTTCGAAGGGGACCATATCGATTTGGACGAATAAATTTGTATTTTTGATTTTATGAATAAAGTCCTAAAACTTTTTGATCAAGGTATCAACCGATCTCGGCCAACCGGGCTGCAAGGCTGCAAGGCTACAAGGCTACCGGGCTACTAGAAACTCATTTGTCGCGTCTCTCTGGATCCTGTCTAAGATCCAGAACTCTCGCACGCTCGGCGTTTGGTAAATCGACACGAACGACAGAACCACGAAAAGAATCCTTAACAAGGAGCAACAAGGACTCGACCTCCCCCTTCCGGCGATCCGTTGCACCGATAGACAATACAGCCATTCGATCCGAGCTCAGCCGTATTTGCGTATAACCGAATCTAGCCATGTTTCGTACGTTCGATGTAACAACGTCGAAACGATCGGTCGAAATCGAAAAATTACTTCTAAATACGTAAAGTTCGGTACGCGAGTCTCTTACCGTACGTAGAAATGGTACAGTAACGGATTCAATGTACGTTTTCTGTTTTCCGTGGATGAATGTACAATTACAATTCGCGGAGTTTCTCCAACGTATCGAATGGTCATTGCGGAATCGTTCGATCTTCTCGGTTCGTCCCTCGGGTTGTTCAGAAATGATCGTTGCGTCGGTCCATTGTACGAGGTATTCGGAACGGTTTCTCGGTATCGATTCAGGAATATTGGGCGATGCGAGAGTCACGCGTACGGCCGTAAGCCTGTCGGTACTAGGATTTCTACCGAGCCGACGGACGATCGAGCCGCGAGTCGCAGGAGTCGGGTCGAACGCGTTCAAGTATTTCCTTAACGGTAACCGTGTCCGGAGTCACGTTCCCTTCCGGACGATCAAACGAAACAAGGTTCACGGACCTACGATCTCTATCGGCAATTTCGGAGAACCGTCGATCGATATTAAAATAAACTCTCCCTTCTCGATACGTACGATTTATCACGGAATTAAAAACCTTGATATTTCATCGGAGGATTCCAAGATCTTTTTTCATTTTTACCTTCATCTATCTTAACCACGAATAATCGTGATTCAACGGAGATAACGAGATTCTAAAAGTACGCAACGTGATGCCACTACGGATGGACTCGAGTAATCGTTTACTACACGCTCAATGCTTCGAAACGTTCTTATCCGAAAGATAAAAAATACATCGATAATTACGATACGCTTTTTCACAAACGAATCGGCAACGTTGAACGATACGCGATCGATCGTATCAACGACGAGTCTTCGATCCGCGTAATTGTACACAATAATTGAAAAAAAAAAAAAAAGAAGAAAGAAAAGGACGTGAAAATTTTTCGGAGAACGTGCTCCGTCCCGTGTTAAATTGCTCTTTTCGCGCGATATCCTCCGAACGATTTTCAATGATTTCTTTCGCGAGTTCTTCGAGGGTACCCCGATACTTGCTTCGACGAACACTTGTTAAATTCCTACAGCACGTGTGAACAAGATTCAGGGAAGATTTGGAAGAAACAGTTCGAACAGTGACGCGTGAACCAACGATTCGATTCGAAGAATATAGAAAATATTAATATTTCCGGGTCTCTTTGGAGAAAAATGATAAATGCGCGTACGATAAGGGTAAAAAGTTCGAAAGGTGTCGTTCATTCGTTGATACATTGAGTCGCGATCGGGTACTGGTATCGAAACTGTTCTTTCCGGTGACCACTGATAATGCTGATAATAAAGGCTGTAATCGACTTATTTTCGAGGCAGCTTCGAATCATCGATCGAGGCAGCTTCGAACAAACTAACTCGAACAGGAACGAACGACCGACCGATTGGTCAGAGATTACGCGACGCGGTACGAGCCAACCGGACAACCGCGACAAGAGTACGACTCATCCCGGTGTCCGCGCGTGTGTTCGCGCGAGGGTACACGATGCGCACAATCCGATGGTGCGTCGGTGCGTCGGTGCGTCGGTGCGTCGGTGCGTCGGTGCCTCGGTGCGTCGGTGCCTCGGTGCGTCGGTGCCTCGGTGCGTCGGTGACGCGATACGCGAAAGATTAGATTTTGCCCGGATTCGATTGTTTTTGAAACTGCTCGAAAAAAGTACTCGACGGCACTGTGTCCAAGTAGATATCTCTATGTACCACGGGTATTCAATAACCATTCGACAAAAATCTTTTATAAATCTTTCAATTTTCACGTTACGATCGAGTACTCGGATCATTTTTATTCGCCGGTTTCTAACAAGATCGAGTCGGTGTAAAGAGTGGTCGTTTCGATGAAATCGAAACGAAAGTCCACGTACATCCAATGAAACGTACCTGATTCCGGATCGAACTCCTGAAGAGCGTTCGCTCCGACCTCCGTCTCGTAGCAAGTAATATTATCGTAGTCGCCGGGCTCCGCGAACGGTGACACGTTTTGAATGAAATCGTTATCGGTCGAAATTACGATGAGAAAAAGTACAATAGCACAGACAAAGCACAGAAGTAGTCTTTTCTTCATTTCACGCGAATACCGGGAAATCCTGTAGCAAATAAGTAACGCGGCTCTTGGCGGAGAATACATGTATGTACTACATACGCGTGCTATTGCGAGAGATATTATTCAGGAAACATCTAGAAACTGGTACGAAAGAACGACAAGAACCGAAACTTTTATCAAGCGGAAATGAACCGTCCAGTTGCAAATAAACACGTTACACGATTCGCGCTTCATTCGATGCGAGGATTCCAAGCTCGGATGTGCTGCGTCGAAGCTGCGTTTATTATCTAAACCGAAGCTACTCAAAGATCCCGTAAAACGTCCAAGGTTCTCCCACTCCGATCGAAATCCGTTATCTCCCCGACTATAGAATCGCTATAAAATTTGTTTCCTGCGTTAACGCGAACGAAAGTGTTCGACTACACCGTCGAGACACGGCTCCGAGTGTTTATTCGTAACTAGTCGACTAGTTTCGAAACGCAGAAGATAACAAGTCACACGATGACCGATCGCCTTTCGAATACTAGTAGTCAAGTTTACGTCGCTCGGTGCGTTATTCCGTGACAATTGTCGCTACTGAATATTAAATACGTGTAAAAGTTGTTGTTATTTATTTACAGGCAAACGAATATTCCCTGCTCGATAGCTTCGTCCCACCCGTTTGCCTTGAAATTATAATTATCGCCACGATTCTTATCAAAATGCATACGTTTACCAAAGGACTGGAAATTACACTTTAGCGATTCTAAAAAATTAAATTCTTCATCGATCGATCGATTTATTTATTTATTTATTTATTTATTTATTTACTCATTTACTTATTTACGTAACGATATTCACGAAAATCGTACGCATCTTATAGTTTTATCGCGCGGAATGTACAACCTCCGTCAACTACCGAACGTCAACGAAATCTATTTGCCCGTCTCTTTCGTGTTTAAGTTTACTTTATTATTCTCGCTTGGCCCTCTGTTCATCGATCGATGAACGAGAACGAGTAACGAGCTTTTATCAGGCTCGTATTGGTCAACGAATCCGTCCAGGCGACCTAAGCGATAAAAACTCGCAGCGATTCCGTTGCAGCTAAGGTAAAATCTCCGGTTTTCGTCGTAGAAGACGACGTTCCGTTGCAATTCGTCTAGACGCAAGTCCAGAATTCGATGCTTTTCTTAAAATTGATCTCTTTTCCCTCGAAGAAAAGGCTGCACTTTAACCGAAGTGTTTTCATTTTTTCATCTTCGCTTAACGTTCTTCTGTTAAAAAGTACTTCGCACTTATAAACGAGTGAGTAACTATAAACGAATAACTTTTATAAAGTAGACTAGCACAGACTTACTATACACGCTTCAACGTCCTTCGTTCGACGGTCGAATTTAAGTGCCTTAACGTTTTCTCTGCTTGAAATTTCGCAACAAGGAACTCGGTGAACAATAGTGTCCAGGGTTTTGTTCGTCTACGTAACATAGCTTTGCGCGTAACACGTTTCTAATAGCTTGAAGATTTTAGTAACTGTGCGTGAAATTCTTTACGTGTACGGTGCCTTATCATTTTATCCAGCAGTGTACGTACAGAACGTTTCGCAAGCGTTGGATAGGTCAGCGAGGAACTATAAAGAGGCCACCTCGTACTCCCGACATGAAAAATTTGAAGGTTAAATACGTAAAAATACGTAAAAATACGTGTAAAACGATAACGTCGCGGGAACCTAACCTACTTGGAGGATTAGATTTTAGGTTGGATTAGATTGGTATAAAAGTTACAGATGCAGACCGTGTACGTTACCGCGAACGTGCACGTACAGGTAGAATTGAATCGAGCTTTACCCAAAGTTCTTTGCAAATATCTCGCTATAGGAAAAAATTACTCGGAACGACGATCTCGAGAACGTATTGAAAAATCGTTGAACAAAATCGAAGAAGAAACCGCTAATCGACGCGTCGAGCTAGGGTATACACGTGTTTGAACGAGACACCCTATACGAGAAATTGGTTAGGTCGCGACGTAACCAGCGAGATTCGGCAAAGGTTCTTTTGGAACCCGACCGTAGATTATTCGTTCGACTCGTAAGTACTCGATCCCTTCGAACCCTTTCGCGTAACCGCGATAGATTTCGCAACTGTGGGACATCTCGCGGTGCAACCATCCGTTTCTCAATTCGCAAACAACTCGTAGAAGCCGTAGAATACAAAGCAATTGCACGGTAATAACAAGCCAATGTAGATACCTGAGATCGTAGCATCGAACGAAGGAGCACGGTGACCCGTATGAAGTGTGGCTTACAATAACGAGTTATAGTCCGTCGCATAGAGTGGGTAAACCAAAGGGGTGAATTCTGTTATTTCGTGCGAATAGAGGAACGCCACGCACACAGCGTTTTAACACGCGAAAGCAACTGTTTCTTTTTCCACGAACAAACACTATCCGATCGAATTTTTCACGTCCCTTGCGATGCACTTGTAGACGACGTGGCACATCGCGCATCGACCGCGTCGAACGCGTCGAACGCGTCGAACGCGTCGAACGCGTCGAACGCGTCAACGGTGCGAGACCCACCGAGCACTCCGATAAGCCGGCCCAAAACCCAAACACCGAGATCATCGATAATCAAAACCATCTACAGAAGAAAACCACCTTCCGCTGAATAAATTCATTCATCGTGCCAGTCTACGCGAGTCTAAATCTCTGTCCGTTACTCGCCGCGTACTCTTAAGAACAATCACCTCGATATTCTCTACCGAGACACGTGTTCGATAGATACGTCACCTCGACTTAAGAATAATCATCACCTCGATATTCTCTACGGAGTAGAGTCAAAGCACGCGAGTGGAAAGGACTTTAAATGTCGATCGTTGTCCGCGATTCGATACGGTCCCGTGACAACCGCATCGACGACGTCTCGTTAAGGGGGTATATTCGCTCGAGTTGGCCCTAAAAACTCCTTTTCTTTTTCTATCGTTTCCGTTTCGTAGCGCAAAGATTCTAGAGTAAGATTCTAGCCAAACGATTCCAGATCCGGCCTAGCGTCGTACACGATGCTAAATATAGGGTACCGATCGTTTCCGGCGAGACGAAGACGATAACCGATTGGCAAATAATCGAAGAAAGTTAGCGACGCGGACGTAACGTCCGATCGCTGCCAAGCTTGTAATAATTTTGAACACGTGTTCCTATGAACCGAAAAAAAATTAAGCCGAGTAAGAGGCATACGGTATTGTTCGCTAAATTGGAAACGGAGACTCGAAAAAATTGTCAAGCACGCCGAGTAGTTTAACTCCGTAACGACGTAAAAATGTTAGCGTAGCGTTTAACGAACCAACGTACGAAAGAAGAATCGTGTAAACCTTTTCGTACGGAAGAGAAAACGATCGATGGAAATATTTTCGGCCGAATACCCCCTTAATGCGTCCACTCTTCTTCGACGTTTATCCGAACTGGATAACCACGAGGATGGTTGCGTTACACGAGCAGTGTAACTGGCACTCGAACCACTGGCTTTCCCAACTGAATCCTCCCTGCTGCTCGGTTCGAAGCGTTCCGTGCGATTCACTGGCAAATTATCGATCCATCTAACGCATATTTTCGCGGAGAGACCTTTTTCCCGTTCGCACCTCGTAATTCCACGAAAACGTAACGATCGGTGAGCGTTGCGCGCTCCGAACTCGCCGCTGACGGATACCAAAACTACGAACGTAAATATTGCCCGTGGGAAGGTGATCGACTACCGTTCACGCTCGAATATTTGACAACGGAAGAAAGATCGAAAGATACTTTTCCGTTATTCGGACAAACCGTTGCACCGATGAAAACGAAAACTACACGTCCATTCTCCTCGTTCCTTCTGCGCGTGTCTGGCCATCGATGCGCGGTCCAACAACAGTTTACAAGATCATGCGCCGTGAACCCCTAACCTTATAACACAGTATCCACAAAAACTGATCCAAGTGAAAGGTTCGAACTGCGAATAAAAGATGGAAAAATTTTATTCGTTATTCGTTATTCGTTATTCGTTATTCGTTATTCGTCGAACAGCGATACGAAACGTGGCCCCGACTTATCCTTTTCCGAAGCGCCACGAACGAAACGAATAAATTCTTTTTATTCGCGATGCTTTTGATCGGTGCCTGCAGGTCTTTCGAACCCTATTTGAACGTATCGACGAAAAGAAAGACGAATCTTTCGGTTTACACGATCGAAGGTTACTCCGCGCGTAAAAGGAAAAATTGAATTTTCTAAAACTTTGTATCGATCATCGAGTACGTCGGAACGATAATGTCCACTGTACGAAAGTGGGTAGCCATCTATTGTTTCTATCCGACGCGCGCAACGGTTACCCGTAATAAGAAAATCGATGAAGCGATACGGATTTCTTCCGTAAGAAGTGTAGATATTCGAAGAAGAAAGAAGATTCGCGTTTGTTCTCGACGGATGATTTTTCCGTCTAGAATAGAAATACACGGTGATCGAATTATGGTTCGTAAAATAATTTTTCTCACGATAATCGATATTTATTCTCTCGGAAATTTATTTATCTCGATAAGATAAACGACATTTTTACGATCAAGCTATCGTACGACGCGAAAAGTAAATAATGGCGTAAAATATCGTTTCGCTAAAATATTCTTCGTTCGCGAAGCAATTTTTCGGCGAGGCGAACAAAGCCGATCGAACTAACTGTAAAGTTGCGACGTCGCACACCCTTGACGGTATAAATAGAGGCGGACCGAGTAGCCTCCCGAGGTGGACGTAGATCCTAACCATCCTTGGATATTTGGCACTTGACAATTTTCTCAACCAATTTTATCATTTCTTTGTTAAAATTGTTTTCTTTTCGCTCCTTCGCAACGAACGATTATTGTTCGCCGCAAACAATACCGAGGAAAATTGTTCAAACGCGTACGAAAGTCGAAACGTTCGAACGAAAGGCAAAAATGTAAACGTAACTTGGATACACCACGATAAATTCGTTTCGAGCGACGCGAGTAGCTTTCTTTCCTGTCCACATTTTTACTTCGATTCTTTTTCCACGATCCTAAATTATACGAGTATCGTTTCATCGTTTTTATTACAATTTTATTCATCGTTTTCTCGATTCTTAAAAACAAGTTCCAAGGTTCACGTGCAAGGACGAGTGAGCACTTATCGTTACGGTCCGAGACCGATAGACTCGATAGAAACGAGAAGAGAAACGATGCGAGTACGGAAGGTGTTTCGACCATTTATCGGCTTTACCGACGCGGGCAGTGCGATCGAGTAGGATTCTCCAAAGACCGCCGAAGAGGTCGCTCCGAAACCATTGATATTTCATCGCGTCGGTATTTCAGATTGTATCCGTCTCGTTGGAAGAAATACGTATCCCGTGTCTGGTTCGCGAGGCCAGCTTCCACGAGACGAAACGTTCGTTTTGCGAACGTTTCTCGTTCGTCCACTCCGCGTAACAATTCGAACAACGTTCGCGATTCACGATGTTCGTCCGTTGATAAAAGAGAATCGAGAGGCTGGAGCGGTATCGGCGCTGGTAGTTCGCGATCGATCGAAGTTGTCGGAGTGGGGGCGCTTACGTCGTTAACGCCAAGAGTGGTCAGTACACAGTGAAAATGGCGCCGCTCGAGCGAAGGTGGGTGATTTTGTGAGTGCGTGTGCCCCGGAAAGTGCGAGTCTTCGGAAATGTGGCAAGATCTGGACGGTCTGGGAGGTGCGGGAGTAAATTCTGGTGCTCACCAGGTCGACCAGTTCGGCACTACTGGTAAGAAAATTGATCGGAATCTCGATATATCCGTCCCAACGTAAGGCAACCTGGAAAAAGTTTGGGTTTTCCCTGTCAGAGCGCACGCGCTCTTTCTCCTTTTCTATCGTATACACGCCGTAAACAAAACGAAATCTCCTTTCTCCGGACGAGAATCAAGCGATTCATCGAACACGGTCCGTTCCAGCCTCGTACCTCCCGTTGCGAGAACAATGCTCTCGGTGACGCTCCGAATCTCTCGAACGTTCATCCCCCATCTGTCAATAAAAATGCAGCATCGAGGAGAGATCGAATCGCTCGAGAGCGAGATTTACGAGATTTACGAGAAATCGGACGCTCTTACGGAAGCGGTTCGATGTTATCAACAATCGATATTGCGATGTATACGTATGCATATGTGTGTGCGTGCGTGTGTGCGCGCGCGCGCGCGCGCGTGCGTGTGTATGCGTGTGTATGCGTGTATGTATGTACGTACGTATGCATATTCGAAAGAAGACCGACTATTTTGTCCGTTTACACTTGTGCTAGACTTTGCAAGGAAACATCTCGTGAGTCATTCGATTGCGCAAAAAGCTGTAGCGTCTTCTAACGTAACGTACGTCTATCCGTTTCCCTCGGAAACACGATAATAGTGTCGTTTTTGCGCGTCGGCTGGTATCACTTGTTACGATCGTTGCAGAGAGATCCGTGTCCACCGCGAGACGCGAAACGCACAGATTCGGTTTATCGGCGAGAACTGGACCAGTTGGAAAAGTAACAGTTTCGGTACGATCGAGATCCATATCCATCGAGCTCGATCCAACGATCGGTGGAGCGCGGTTTCGAGACCGTTACGATTCTTCCGCGTAGAACGAAGCAACAGTTTCTATACAATTGTTCGGCTCGTGCACGTAACCTAGCCTAATCCGAGGATCCTCGGATCCGAGTTTCCGCTGGTCGCGCGAGAGGAAGAGGTTAGCGTACCCGTTCGAATTACATAACCTCGCGCGGAGGTCGAGCCCGGGGATGATCAAACGGTACTACCGTCACGACGTCCCGCAGGTGGCAGAACGCGTTATGAATGGCGTATGAAACGCAGCGTACACACGCGCACGATCGTTTCCTCTCTCGTTGCTTCTCCCCTCTGCGTTGTCTCGCGTTTTCGTGTTTACGCTCGCTCGAGAACCGAAGAAATCGCACACGCGCGACGCTCGTACGAAATCGCGTGATCGCGTAATCGCGTTTTCTTCGGGAATCGAGACGATCGCGATCTGCCCTTTCCCAGCTATTCCTTCGCGATCGAAAGGAGCTAGGACCGGTAGCGTCGCGCGCAACTCGAGTTTCTCGCTACGAGCGACGATCGCTTCGTCGAGTTACGGGATTCGAAAATTTTTCGAACGAGTACCCAACGTACTATATTCTGTACCGTCCGCGCTATCGGCTCGAAAGTATTTACGAGGTAATGGAAAAAAAACCTGTCCGTCGGTGGTTTTTCTTCTCTTCCGAAGTTTAATCCCGTTTGCGATCGTTCGGTGGCTCTACGCGACCCCAGCCTTAATTCGAGCTACTATTTTTAGATCTTTCGCTAAATTGCTCCTAATAAGGCCCCTTCCTCGACATCGAGGATACACCATTGTCTCCGGACGGTCGATTCGAGCGATACCGTTTCGCGGCGTTCGATCAAGTTCACGAACAACGATCAACGATCAACGATCAACGATCAACGATCAACGATCAACGATCGGTGTTTGTACATTGAACGTCACCGTCACCACCACCGCCACCGCCACCGCCACCGCCGTCGCGATCGAGCTTCTCGTTTCGCGAGTAGACGCGTTACAGAATCGTAGGACGCCAGCCTCGCGAGTTATTCAACGTTCCGAGTTATTCGAACAATTTTCATCGAGAACCGTACCTGTACGCGTTCTCTCCTAGGACGCGAACCAACCTTTAGTCACCGTTGCGTTAACTTTCCTTAAATTTTATTCTACCGATAGATTTCGTAAGCGAATTTCCCTCGCCGCGATGCCTCCCTCCGCGAACCGAGAGCTCAGCGATATCTGTAAAACGCGCGAGAAACGAACAAACATCGAACACTCTTTTCCACTTCCAACGGTAGCTACCGTTGATCGGTAACCGTTCGCGGCCCGCGTTACCAATTGCACCGATGGTAAAGCCAATCGCGATTCGCGATTCAAGACCCGAGAACAATTTTCGAAACGCGTTTCCATTTTTTTAGCCGTTTCACCGATCGAACGCGTAACGCGTCTCGTTTGAACGCAAACACGATGGTGCGTAGGTCGTTAAAATTTGTTCGTCTCGTTTGCAGAATTGACGCCCGAGCAGCAGAAGATTCTGATAGACATCAGGCGAAAGAAGACGGAGCTGTTGCTCGAAATACAAGTGAGTCGATTGGCTGGCTGGCCGGCTGGCCGGCTGGCTGGCTGGCCCTATTTCTCTGGCCATTTTACTCGCGACCCCGTTCTTCGCGAAACATCGAGGTATAGACGAGGTACAGACGAGGTATAGACGAGGTATAGACGAGGTGTGCCGCGAGAGAGCAGTTCCCGCGGTTTTATCGAGCGTGGATATCGATATTCCGCATTCCGTGCGCATTGTGCTCTATTGAAATTTCCAAGCGAAACTCACACGGACCACGAAACGAACCGCGTTGGTTCGAAGGGAAGGAGACGAGTAAAGGACGGAACTGTTTTGGAACGTTCCGTAGAGACGGCAGAGATGTTCGAACGAACGGAGACTCGCGGAAGGTCGATGCAACCGAGCTAGGAGAACGATTCGGTATCTCGGTCGGTGTTCTCGTCGTCGTAACGAACGAACCAACGAACCTTGCTCCTCGGTATTCGTCGAAGAGACGGTCGGTTACGCGACTCGCGAAACGTCTCCTCGCAGTTCCGATAACGGAACACGCGCGCGATAAGAAATCGGCTTTTACCGCTTTTCGTAGCCGCGCGGGTGGTTCGAGGCCCTTTCGCCCTCGGCCTTGTCCATTTTTCGCGCATCGCCGGCTGCTTCGTGCCCCTTGGGAACGTTCAACCGTGGACGAGCGAAACGCGTACGAGTCGGAAAAGTTCGATCGGAACCGGGAACGAGTGTCCGGCTCGCGAGAAGAGTACCTCGTATCGAGAATATTCTCTCGAGCGTTACCGAGAGTCGTTACCGTACCGGTAACCGACCATCGCTCGACCGAAACGGCTAATCCACGCCACCGGCACGGATCTACCTCGATATTTTTCCTTTCCATTTTCGTCGCCGTTCCTTCCACCGTTCGGCCGCTCGACCGCGTTATCGCGTCGAACAAAATCACCGCCAATTACGTAATTACGAATTACGGAATCAGAGATCGTTGGACTCGTCGAGAGATCGCGAAGGTTTCGTTCTCGTTGCGTAGCGCGAATCGTACGTATCCTCCCATCGAGAAAGAGCCGAGCCAAGCCGAGCGCGAACGCGTTCGGCTCTGTATTCTCGAAGCTGGTTGGGTTTCCGCGTCGATTTTCTCGTTCGGTTTGAAACGTACGCGCGAGCTGCTGCCGTTCTCGGCGAACAACGCGTTCTCGTTGCGATGTTTCGGGACGGACCGAACAGCGGTTTCGGAGGGAACGGACGGGAGGGAGCCTCCGTCGCGGACTAGACTCGAGCGAAGACTGGTCCGATGGTTTATCTTCTTTTTTTCATCGGCGAGAACCATCCACGGAAAGAGGATTCAGGGAACGCTCGAACCTTGGCTCGGCTTCGGTAGATCTCGACTCAGGACCGTTACGAGGACGCCTATTCGCGAAAACTGCTGTTCCCTTTTCAAGGATTTCCTCGTACGAGCGACGCTCGACGCTCGACGCTCGACGCTCGACGCGAACGGACTCGTTTCGCATCGAAACGAGTTCAATTCATCAGAGACGAAGTAACCGCTTACGCAACCCCGGTTTCGATTCGAACAAACTTCCGAAGAGAGCACCGACCGAATCTACGCGGACGAACCGTAGCGAACGCTCGAAATGTTCTTACAACGTGGCACCGTCCAGTCGAATATTCCGAAGACGCGTCTACCCGCGAGAAAATACCAAGGAACCTCTGCTCGTTCCTCGATCGATTCGTTCAACGTTCCAAGGAACGAGTCATCGATCGTACGCGTCTCGATCGTCGATACTTCGTCGTTTCACAGCGAGAACAATCGGCTACTCGGCGACGTTACGTATCCGTATCTCGCTGTACGCGCGGTGGAAGCTCGCGTCGGTTTCGAGAAATAAATTCCCCCTACGAATCATCGTAGAAGCGAACGATATTTCCGCGGCGCGATATCGTCGAGCGTGGGCCGCGAACGCGAAAATTCCAGCCACCGGGTAAATGATCGAGGAAACGAAGGATTTCGTTCGGAAAGTGTACGAGCGACGAGATTCCCGAGTGCCGGTGTTCGATGGTAAGAGTACTCGGTACGGAGAATCCGGCCGGCAACTGTTCGCTCGTCCGCGGTGTTCGCTTATCGTTGCCCGTTAAAGAAACCCGGTCCAAATTACTCCTCGTTTCTCTCTTATCCGTCCGTTACGATCGACTCTTTGCGCGTTGTTCACTTGGACTCGTCGAGAAGAAAACCGTTATTTCTCGAGGGAGGAAGCCGTACGCGAGAGCGAAGAAATCTCAAACAACGGAAGAGAAACCCGCCCCGTCCGCTCGATCGCTTTCGATCGATCGAAAACGTAGAAACCGGTGAAACCTCGAACGAGTTCGAAAAGGTTTCGGGCGATCGGCGCGTTTGTTTCCTCGCGGCAACGGTATCGCGTAGTTTCCCCGGATGGGAAAATCCCCATCTGGATTTACGCGGGGATATCGGCCGTTTCCGCGAAAAGATACTCGTATCTCTCGAGCGAAATTCCGCTCTGCGCGTCTCGATGTCGCAACGGAACGTTTCCTTACCGATTTACCCACGCGAGGAAACGTTCGAAGCGGCAACCCGACTCTGCCTTACCGATCGATCGCGTTTCGTTGGTAAACGCGACTCGCGAGGGCGCCGCGTACGACTCTTCGCGTAGGCGTACGATACCAGATGCGTATTTCGAAGCGGATGGAAAACCGGAAACGGGAAAACTTCTCTTCGTTGATCTTCGAAAGTAAGTTCTCGATCGGTGGTAACGCGCGTAAACGACATCGACGAGACCGAGTGGGTCGGTCCTGTCGAGATGCGAGCGCAGCGCGTATCGTTACCACGATAACCGGTTGCCGCGATGGTCGATAGGGTTCCGCTCGCTCGCACGAAACGGCTCGGCGCGTTCTTGTTCCAAGTCCGCGGCGATTTTACCGCCGAGCTTTTCAACGGAGCCGTTCCATCGGCCCGTTGTCCACCCTCGTCACCGTTACGCGGAAACCTATCTCGAAGCTTTCGATCCCCTCGAACGAGCATCCCCGATCGATTCTCGTCCGACCGGTTCGACCTTTCGACGAAAGAGTTTCTCGATATCGTCGACGTCGTCTCTTCGATTCGACGGAATTGATCGTAAATATCGCAACGCCGTCGACTCTCGACAACACTCGTACGGATTCCGCGGTAACCGCGAGGACGATGTCGCGGGAGCGGAGAAACCGAGCCGAGACGAGACGAGACGAGACGAGACGAGACGAGACGGACGACCGTATTCGATCGGTTCGGTCCGGTTCGGTTCGACACCGGTGACGTCCAGCATCGACTCGCGGTGCTTCCGTTGCGTTACACGGGGGCGTTTTCGCGGCAAGCAACGACCGGCTCGGAAGGTGAATCCTCGATCGATCTTCAATCCGCTTTTCGACGCAACGGTGATCGGTACACCGAATTCCTCGCGTATCTCGACGCGCGAGGAACGCGAGGAACGCGAGGAAGAAAAAGTTACACCCGGACCGTGCGCGTGTACCAATTACGGCGAGCTTTGCGCGACCTCGAACTCGAGAAAAATGCACGCGTGGCTGGCCGCGGTTAAGACGATGGAAGCTCGGTAAACGCAATCTCGGCGATTGCGCGCACGTCGAACATCGTTCGTTGCACCGTGCACCGGCTCGCCGAGTGGAAGGGACGGTCGCTCGGCAACCGGTAAAATTCGAGCTGGAAGGAATAGGTAACGGAGCAGCCGTGGGTAAGCGAGGCTCGTTTTTATCGGATCGGTTACATCGATCGTTGCAGGTATTTCGATACTCGTAGGAAATCTCGCTCCCCTTTTTCCGCGCTCGTCGACCTTTCCTTCCGTTCCTTTTTCCTCTTCTTCTCGGTCCCGTTTCCAGTTTTACGATCCGACGAGTTCGCTTCGAGAGTCGATCGAACATTTTGGAAATCGTTCGGAATCGGAGCCTCGAGCGAACGGACGAACGTGCCAACGAAGGGAGGGACGATGGAACGACCGACGTGGCTCCCGAGATCGACGAGAGTCGCGGTAATTTTTTACATCGGGGGTTCGTACGGCAACGGATTCCTCCGTATGGCGGATCATCGTACGCGTAAAACTCTCTCGTTCCGTCCGCGCGTACTTGGATCGCGATCGTTCGGGAATCGATCCGCGGAACGCGTGGAAAGTTCAATTCGAGCGTGGGTAAGTCGCGGGAGAGAGACGAACGGTCGTTAGAACCGGGTCAGGGGGCCGCGACGCGACGCGACGCGACGCGACCCGACCCGACCCGACTCCCGCCAATTTCTCAGCCTCGACGAATCCATCGGAGAAGAAAATACGGGTCGGGTGGACCGACGCGTATTTCGAACGCGCCTCGACTCTCCCGCGTCCCCTAACGTTCTTTCCGTTTTCTCCGATGCCCGTACCGAAGTTTCCAAAACTTTCCCTCGACTTCACCTTCCTCCGTAGAGTCGCCACTCTCGATTTTCTTCCAGCCTCGTACGCGTTCTTTCCTACGAAAGGTACGCGTACACCGTACGGACGATACGCCGACTCTTCGAAACCTTTTCAATTCCGTCCAGATTTTACATCGTTACGATCGTCGCGATCGAATCGCGTTACGAAACCGAAGACGGAAAAATTACACGTTATCGATTTTACTATCGCGACCGTTCCAGCGTTATCGAGACGGTAGTCTCTGCCGTTCGACGTTCGCGATGAAACTCGTCCGTATTTATAGTATTCGGAGAAGAAGAACGGTGCGCGAACACCGAAAGAAATCGACCGCGCGAGCTCCTCTCGTTTACCTCTCGTTTACCTCTCGTTTACCTCTCGTTTACCTCTCGTTTACCTTTCGTTTACCTCTCGTGCAGCTGTAACAGGTGCAACGACGCGATCGATCGGTATCGTAAGACGGAAGGATTCCCGGTCCGATCGTTTCGACGGTATCGCCGAAAACTACCTCGGACGCGCGCTACTTTCGATAACGAGACGATCCGCGCGCGATCCTTCTTCGGTTGGACGTTAGATAACAGCTGCCGAGGAAACTTTTCGAACAACGGTCGACCGACCGACAGAGCGACCGTTTCCTTTCTCGTTTCCGCTGCGCGCGCGTGAATCGCGTTCGATCGCGATATCTTCCGCGACCGACAGATTTTCCCGGACCGCGCACCGAGTAACGAGATTCTGTTCCGTTCGTCGATATTTATCAACGATTCGTTCGAAAACGATCAACGAATTCGAGTAATCCGTTATCCGACCGACCTCGCCGATCCGCAATATCGATTTCAACGTTCATCGTCGAAACCCCGACGACGGTAATCGTTTCCCGAATAACGCGTTGCACGCGTCTACTCGACATTTACCGTAAACTCCGAGCAAAGGAAATCGCGAATCTTTCGTTCGACCGCTCTGAACGTTGAAACGTGTCGCTTATCGCGCAACGAGTAACGCGTTTCGTTTACGACGGTAAATTACGATACATCGGTTCTACCGCTCGATTCCACTAATTTTCAATTCCGCTAGCTTCGTCGAACGAAATCGTTCCACGGTAACCGGTCGATCGGTTTCGATTGCGCCCCAGCGGGCGGATTCTCCTCGTCCGATTCTCCTTCCAGCGATCTCGATTCGATTTTCGAACCGTTGCTCGAAAAAAGATACGATCGTGCGATTCGACGGGCCACGCCGCGCAGCGCCGCGCCGCGCCGCGCCTCGGTGATCAAACGTTTCAACGGAGCGACGAGCAAAACTTTGATAGAAATAACTCGTCGAAGAAGCTCCGTCCAAGAGACGAAACGCTACCCAGGTCGAATCGTAGCCCGTCAACGCCCTAACCGGCGGCCACTCTCCAACGCCAGAAATCGACGAGCAGTCGAGGAAATTTCACCGCTTCCCGTTCTCGGAAGCGTTCTTTTCGCGATCGTTGCGATACGCGTGCACCGCGAAGCCCCGCCATTAGCTACCGGCGATCCGCTCCGATCGAACCTCGATATCGATGCGAGCGCGTTACCCCCGAACGATCGCCCGAAACTCGTCGAAAAAGCCGCGACAAATGCCGTTACCGTTGTCCCGACGTATACCTCGAACCGATTCGGTTTACCTCCGCGTATCGATCCCATCGTTCCAAACGAACCTTTTTACCGAAATTCCCTTCCTCGGATCGCTTACGCGTCGATACTTTTCGAATCAAGTACGATCGGCACGAGCTCGTAACGGGTAAATAAATACAAGAGCGAACGAGCGGTGGACGAAAATATCGCGCGAGAGTGCTCGTGGACGTGGACGTGGACGTGGACGTGGACGTGAACGTGGAGGAACGTTTCGAAAAATTTGTAAGAAAAAGATATCGAGTCTCCGCGAGTCGGAGAACGAATGACACACAGGCCGGTACGGTTGCGAGAATTGGTGCACGCGTGGCCGAGTTCACGGCACGTCCACCGTGAGGCGCCAGTGCGTTCTCGGCGCGTTCCCAGCGCAGCGACCGTTTCACTCGTGCTTCGGGAGTCGTACGTCGGCCGTTGAGCGGTTCGGATCGTTCGTTGTTCGTCTCCCAACGGTCGATATCGCGTACATTCCGCTACGATACCATCGATATTCGAACGATATCGGTTCGAAAAACGGATCGTCCTCTGTCGCGTCGATGCTCTCCGAGCGATTCCAAAGTTTCGAATTATCGTTTTTCGCGCGAGCGATATCGTTGCGTTAGCGTTAGCGTTGCGTTACGCGAACGACGAGCATCGCCGGGAGACTTTTCCTCGAACGAGACGACGATATTTCTCGTCGACGGTTCCTCGCGGGATCCGAGAAAGAGCCGACGGTTCTCGATCGTTGTCGGGAGTTTCGCGCGTCTACGTACCTTCGTTGCGTTCTCGTTCACGTGGTGGTGGCCGATACGCGTCGGCGAAACATGGATCTCGGTGGACCGATCTCGACAGAAATCGCGTTTGCGATTCGAGGTCGTTGAACCGACTGGGATCTTTCGTTTCCAGTGCGTTCCCTACGACGGAGGAAAGTTGCGGTTGGTTATCGTTACTGTGTCGCGAGTGGAAGAATCGAACGTCAATGTCGCCCACGAGACTCGAGAGTTTCGATGTCGCGTGCAATGCGCGGTGTCGGAAAGTGTGGTTAGGTTGCTCCTGAAAGTATCGCGATACGCGAAGCGAGGGGAACCGAGTGCGACGAATTCCACCGGTTCTACGGAGTTTGGCGAGAGAGACGGAAGGTGACGGTGACGGTGACGGTGACGGTGACGGTGACGGTGACGGTGACGGTGACGATTACGGCGACGAAGAGGGCGCCGGCGCCGGCGCCAAAAATGATTTTCACCGGCAGGTCCGTAGACGCGCTCGACGAAGTCCGCGGTGGGAACGTTCGGACGGAGAACCGCCGAGACGTCAGCGCCGTCGCCATAGCCGCGGGATGGTTCTCCAGTCTCCGCAGACCCGGCAAAAGGAACAAGAAGGGATACCAAAAACAGGCCAAGAGCGCTTGGGACCTCAGTACCTTGTCCACGGTTAGTTGAATCTTCCGTTCGACCGCGTCCACCGTTGTCCGTTCGGTCCGGGGAATCGAATCGATTCTCTCGAACATCGACATTTTTATTTTCCCGCGCGAATTTACCGGTATCGTTCGATCCGCGATCGAACGCGCTTAAATTTAAATTTATTTATCCGAAACCTATCTCGTTAGCGATACGATCTTGATCCGTTTCGACGTTCAATTTCGAATTGCCGCCCTTTCCACGACGGATTCACCCAACACCGGTACTCTTTCGCTTTCGAGGAAGAACCTCCCCCGAAAAAAATTGATCGCGCGAAAAAAAAGTATTTTTTCCCATCGTGGTACGAGTTAATTTTAATTTGAATTCGACCGATTCGTTCGAATCGATTTAGATTTCGTGGCGCAACAGCAACGATGTAGAATCTCGAGCGACGACTGTGCCCGCGTACGCGAGCGCGCACATACTATACGTAGCTGCGCGCGTACATAGACGCATAGGTAGACGGATAGATGGACGGATACGATGTACCGAGTATTTTTCCTTTTCCCGACACCGGTTCGATCGCGCGAACATCCGCATCTCCAAGGGTCGATGTTTCCTTTCGGTATTCGACTCGCGTAATTTCGAAAAGAAAGACTCGCGCGAACGATAATTTCCGTTGGAACGAATCTCGTCGATCGAGGAAAAAATCGATAACGCGTAAATTCCCGTCGAAGGTAGTCGCGAGTCGAGGTAACTCGAACAAGGGCAAGCGATCGCGTTTCGCGCAACGAAAACGATCGGTCCGCTCGCGAAGTCGTCGAACCGCCGTTCGAGCTTCCGATTATCGATGCGTCAACGGCAAACCGCGATCGCTCCGCCTCGATCTCTCGAGGCTCGGTGATCGAAAACGAGCCAATGGACGTTTAGCGAACAAACGATCGATCGCGTCGAGGGGAGCGAAACCGCGTACGTAAAACGAGAGAGTACGGTGGCGCTCGAAAATTGGCCCCCCGGCCAAATTTATTTCTAGCCAGCGGTTAACACCGTCGAGCTATCCCGAAACTTGTTTTCGTTCAACGAGTAAGATTCGTTCGATCGGCGAAACACGGGAACTTTTCCACGGTTCCCGGTGCACTCGACCAACGAGATTACCCTTACGCGAGAGTTACGGTTTTACCGACGAATTTCTATTCGATGCGATCGATTCCTAAACGACGGGAACGCATCGAATCGTTCGGGTGCCCGTCGGCTAGGCCGAGCTGTTCTCTTCTTACGGTCGAATACGAAAGTATTCGGGGAGAAACTCGGTGCGTTGCTTCGCGAAGTAACATTTTTCAACGCATTGAACGTAGATAAGCGCGAGACCGCGGTAAACGGTCAAAGTTAACGCGTTCTGCGTTCACCGTTGCTATCCGCGACTCTTCGAGGACACGATCTTTCCGCGTGCAAGTAACGTAAATAATCCGTCGACAAGGTTTCACCGTTCGAGGCTTCGTTGGTTATCCGTCGAGGTCGTCGAGCAGTGCTCGGAACTCGAATTCGAAGATCTCGCGGGTGTCGTTTCGTTTCCGTACGGTCGGTTAGGTCCGGGACGTCTCCCGCGTCGCTGAAACAACCGGAGAGACAGCAGACGCGTGCATCACCGGTTCTCCGGCGCACCTTGCGAATCAACGACTCGTCGCCTCGAATCCTCGTTAATTTTCAAGTGGACGGTGTCGCTTCGCCGGATCGAGTACGCGACGCGCACGCGAACCGTCCGGTTCTCCGGGCAAAGATCAAAGTAAAACGAATATCGATATTCGAGTTTCCATATTTTCCAAACGGTTTCCCAACCGCGTTTCTTCGTACGTTTCGCGTTACGCGTTGCGCGTTGCGCGTTGCGCGTTGCGCGTTGCGCGTTTCGCGAGATAACAAAGACGTTTATCGTATTTACGAGCTATTTGGACAAATTTACGTCACCGAGCCGTGTACGGGCTCGTACTCGTCTCGAGCCGATCCAGTCACCCGTTCGGGGAACTCGTTACGCGCGATCGAACGCGATCCTTGATGCGCGTTACCGAACAACCGGGAATCGGAACGCGAACCTACTTATTTTTCCTTTCGACGCGGAAATATCGTTTCTCCGTCTGCCTTCGTTTTCGACCTCGCGAATCAAACATCCTACGGAAGAACAGAGTCGGTCCGAGGCTTATTTATAGAGAGCATCGGGATACCAACGGAGCTCACGCGAACGGACGACCGATTCGATCGATGCCGTTTACTCCGATACCGGTGTACCGATACCTCCGAACGCTCGGCCAATTCTACCTTATCGTCGATACTCGATTCGCGTTCTCGCCTAATTAGGACCACGCGGATCCTTGCCGAAACGGCAAGCCCACTACCTTTCGATACTCGTCGATAATTGAATCGAGTTTCGTGGAACCGTAGCGAACCGAACCGAACCGAACCGAACCGAACCGAACCGAACCGAACCGAACCGAACCGATCCGAACCAAACCGATGATGCGTTCGTTCGTTCGTTCGTTCGTTCGTTCGTTCGTTCGTCGATACATTTTTCTTTCAAACGAATTGGAAAGTCCACGGTTCGGAGAATCGTGATTCGTTGCGTAACGTTGCGTCAGCGAATCGAAGCGAACCGAAGCAAAGCGAACCGAGTACCGCGAAGATTCAACAATTGCCATTACGTTTTCCTTTAATTTTTCAATCTTTCCTACTCGCGCAACGTTTCTTCGTCTTTTTTTTTCCTTTTCCTTTTCCTTGTATTTATTTCCGCACAGGAACGAACTCGATGTTCCAAATTTTTCTTTCCTTTTTCTTTTTATCGCGACTCTATGTTTGCGCTAGGCCAAATTTTTATTACAATTTTCTGAAATCTTTTACGAAATTCGGTCGCTCCTTCGAAAGGGTGTCTACTCTTCGAAGTCGTATCGCGCTCTTCGTAGCGATCGTATCGAGATCGCTCTCGAACGGTAGACGAATTTCGATCGCGGTTCAACGTCCGATTCAACGATCGTAAAATAATTCTTGTCGTTGAAACGTAACGATACGCGGGATCGATCCTTGAAACGAAAATCTTTTCCATGCCGATACCTTTGCGCCGTAACCTCGCGACATCACAGCGAACGACCGTGTCACCGTACCGTTGCTGCGATATCGCAGCTGGAAGCTATCGGTCGTTACGGTCGCGTCGAGTTGCGTGTTCGCGGATCGCGCGTTCAAGAAATCCGCTCTTTGGTCGACCTTGCTGAAATTGCCGCAGTGAATACTACGTCGCTTCCGCGTCGCTTCTGCGTCGCTTCTGCGTCGCTTCTGCGTCGCTTCTGCGGCGCTCGTGGACCAACGGAGCTTTCCAAAAGGCTTGTTCCGCGATCTCGAAACAACGGTGCTGCCGAGACTCGATACGCTCACTCGACTACTATACAAAGTGGACAAAGTCCAAACCGAAATCGCTTCGAGTACACGTTCTTGGGTTTAATGGATTCTCAGCGACGCGAAACGCGAAACGCGAAACGCGAAACGCGAAACGCGACCGTTGCGGAGGAATATCGCAATTTTTCTTCTCACCGTTCGACGATTCGCGTTAATCGATAGCGTGGTCGCGTGCGCGTATCGGTGACGCGCGCCGATCGCTTTCCGAATTTCGAGCGAGAAGAAAATATCGGTATCGTGGAGGATCTTGCTCTCCAGCGGAACGAAAGAACGGTCTGCGAGTCTCGCGTTGCGAAGATCGTTCACCGGGTAAACGGAAACGATCGTTGCGCGTCTTCCGAAAGAGCATCGCCTTCGGGAGCCCGTTGTTCGCGAGGATCGCCGTTCTCCTCGATCCGATGGTAAACGCGACCACGGAATCGAGTTTCGCCGACTCGTTCTTTTGCCGGTCAGCTTTCGCTCTTATCGGCAGACGTCGTACCCGAGGATCGCGTCGTCCGTGCGGTTGTTTACCGACTCTCGACCTTAATCGTCCGTTCGACGTCAACGATCGCTCGGTACCGAGGATGTCACCTCGTCTCGTCACCGTCGATTACAGCCTCGATACGCTGAACCACCGCCGGGGTCATTGCCGTTTCGAATGTCCGGTCTAGCGACCGAGATAATTACGCGTGTACGTATTTCGACACTCGATCACCGACGAAACTCCCGACGCCCGCAACGCGACAAATAAACAGAGGAAACGACACGCACGGAAGAGGAGAAGCGAATTTTTCCTTTCAAACGGCACAACCCTCGTTCCCGCTTCCCGCGTCTGTTGTCGCTCGTCTCTTGTATCTCGATTACGCGTACGGTCCCTCTTCGGACATAGCGGAACAAAGAATATCGTTGGACGCGCACCAACTTTGCTCGCGTCGCGACCAGAAACATCAGAGTCGAAGATAAACGTTCCGATCGATCGAAGCGATCCTCCGTGGAAATATTCTTCGAACGTCAGCCGCGTCGTCTCGCGTCGCCTCGCGTCGCCTCGCGTCGCCTCGCGTCGAATACACCATTGGTGTATCGAAACGAAAGAGGCAAACGGAGACAAATATTGTTTCTACGTGGACGAAATGTAACGTATCGTCCTTTTCGCGAGATATTTTCCTCTTCGAATATCCTCGCGATCTAACCCCGCGTCGTTGTCCGTTCATTTTTCTGTCTACGCATCTATCGTATCGGAGAGTCGAAATTCGTTCCTTTGTCGATCCATTTGCGGATTTTCGACTCGATGCTCCGACACCGAATCTTCGATGGGTCGTTTCGCGTCGACACTTTATTCGAACGTTTGTTTCGAAAAATTCATTTTCTTCGAAACTGTACGCGATAATCGAAGAAATCGGAGGTACAGCGGGAAGGAATGCCGCGCGAACGCGCAAGCGAATCGATAAATAAATATACAAACGACGAAGGTGTAAAAATAAATAGACGCTCGAACGGATAGATTTAGTAATCTCGGATCGCGTTCTCGAAGGCTAGAGCGCACGTACGACGAGGAGACGATCGCGAACGACGCGTCTAATAATACCGGCATTAGCGACCAGCGACGGTATTACGTACGTGTGCTAAACGCGCGAACAGGGTTAGTCGATGCGGTATTCGCGTATAAATAATCGTTAACGTCGAAACGAAGAAATCGACAAGTTCGAATCCTCCAACTTGCGTAATTTTCGTGCCTGCGCATCGAAAACGCGTCGATCGGGGAAAGGACCGAGGATGGCAGCTTTCTCCGAATAATGGGCTCTCGGTACACGTGGCTACGGAACACCGTATTCGTATCTGCGACGAGATGCGCGGACGTGTTTACCCTGACGGAACACGTGTCACTGGCCGACTCTAAACCCTGCATCGTGTTTACACCGGAGACCTATCGATCCGTTCTCGCTTTGCACGCGTACCGCGTACCGCGTACCGCGTATCGACGGTCGTTTGTCCGCGAATAAGTACGCCCACCCGACGGAAACGGAGGAGGAAGAATCGCAGGATTCGTGCGAGTTCCAACATCGAATAAAACCTCCAAAGAGAAACATCCCGCAAAGCCAGAAACTCCGGTACGTCGATCCTTCTTTATCGATGTATCCCCGATTGCAACGATCCTACGTAATCGCGTAAACTTTAAGATCGATCGATGTCGCTCGAGCGAAATACGCGACATTTTCACCGACTCGAACGCTCCGGATTGCATCCAGCGGTCTACGATCGAGTTACTTATTTACCGTCAACTTGTTCCGTTTTCTCGCAAATCGATCCGCGCGTCACTCTCCGCGACCCGATAGTCGACGCAGCCGGCCGTTGTTCAATCGATGACTAATCGGTAACTCGAGTAGATGACTCTTTATTCGGGAAACTCGATCGGTTTGTTTGCGCGGACCTCCGACCACTGTACCTGGAGAGCAGCTCTTTGTCGTTGCATTTGAAAAAAACGAGAAATCGTTGATAACGGCGTGACGTGGTCTACGTTGAGTCACTCTTTATTCGAGTAGATGACTCTCTCTCTCTCTCTCTCTAACTCTCCCTCCTCTCGATTACTCTGGACGATGATCGATTCGTTGGTTCGAGCAAGCTCGAGCGAAATATCGGTTAGGAGAGATTCGTGGTCGAATCGTAGAAGGAACTTAACGCGTTCGTGTTCCAAGAAGAGCGAGATTACGCTTCTTGTATACGTATACGTTACGAATCCGTAATTTTATCGCGATTCGTCGATCTTGAAAACCAAGCGACACGGTTGACGAGCGTTTATAACGCGCTCTAAAAGTTAAAGGGTATATTCCCTTGGTTTGGATAAAAAGAATCGAATTTTTACATTTTAAGTAAATACGCTTAATTGCGTAGCGCGGGACGTACGTACGTGTGAAATAACAGAGTCGAACGTGACGAAATTCGAAAACTGAACCAAGTTATCGGACCAGGCACAGGTTGAAAACGATCCGTCTTTGAAATACGTAGTTGTACTCGTATCCGGACCGTATTAACAGCAGTTTATGTTTTTACGTACGATTATATAATATATGCCTGCGTTCCTGAGCCTAAATCGAGGTAAGTTTGCCATCTACGACCGCTGCGACGCAGCGGTACGCGATTAATGTCGCGTCGCTGATCGAATATCGAAAGGTTCGATGATTCGAAGAAATTCAAACTCTACGACATACGTGAAAATCCACGACATCGATTTTCGATCCCTCCCGAATCCGACGGTCGATGTAAGCGGCGTAAAGCAGAAGCCGAAGAAACGTTAGAAACATTTAAACGCAAACAGCTACTCAACGAGAATGGTTTATCGGCAATGAAACCAATTTATGGCGATTCGACGTCGCGAGAACGATCGAAAAGATGTTCGAAAGCGAATCGACGAAAAAACAATTACGATATCGCGATACAAATAAATTCTTCGATTTCGACTTTGGATACCAAACGGTTCTATTACGAAGAAACGTGTTCCGTAGAACGCGCTACGTACCCGACGATTTGTACGTCTAACGAAGGATTTCATCCTATTTTAACCGTACTAAAAAAAAAAAAACTATGGAAATAACTCCACGTCGAGAGACCAAGTTATTTGTAAACAATAGAGACCGCGAGCGAATCGATCGATCCGAGAGATGGACGTCCGACGCTGCGAACAAGGCCAAAAGTGTTCGTAGATGTGAACGATCTGCTCGGCAAAAGTGTTTTCAGGAAGAGGAGAGAACCATCGGTCGCCGATTAGACACGCAAGTGACAAGATTTTATCGTTAACGTTGTCGAAAACGAACGAAAAGATTCGAGCACGTTTCAACTCGAGAAGATGTTTTCGAAAATGATTTCGAATCTTGCAATCGTTCAATTTTTTATCGTAATTTATCGTAATTTATCGTAATTTATCGTAATTGGGAAAACCGAAACGAAAAACGTCTTCTTTTACAGAGGATTCTACGGATCGAAAAATAATTTGAAAATATTTATTTCAGACCAACAGGATGGATCGTATCACGGAAGCCACGGAGAAATTCAAATGTACACTTCTTTAATATCGACGTTCTTTCCTACAAAAATTTGTAAATCTTCCTTAACGATGAATAAATCTACCGACAACAGTATAGATAGTTTATAGTTTTGTCGAAAAAAAACTCAAAGAAAACACACTCGTAAAAGCAGATATCCCTTTGAATCGCAATTCGATCGTTACGCGAGCTAAGCTTCGTCGCTTACATTTGTATCGCAGAAGCGAAAGTTAACCGAACGGTTACAGAAATTCCTTGTTCGAAACAAGTCGAAGGAAAAACTATTTCGATGTGTATCTGGCCAGTTTCGTATCATTTTCGAAATAGTCGTACCGTTCACTTTTGTTCGGCACGGGTTCCAAAAAGTTTCGACGACCCTAGAGGTGAACGAAAATCGTTGACGTTGTCTCGGTTTCGCGGACAGAAACCGTGAAGCGACGTCAACGTCGGCTTCGAAGAGCCGATGCGAATGTTTTCTCGTTCCGTTAAAAGGGAAACCTTACAAGTCCGAGTCCGAGTCCGAGTCCGAATCGTCGTCGTCGTCGGTTGCTCGATGCTCCGATCGAGAAAAACTTTGAAAGACATCGAAAGTAGTTACTCGGGTGCATCGTTTATGCGCCCAATTCCCTTTCCTTCGGCAACGAGCCATCGTTTCTGGAGCATCGCCAGACCTGGATGTTCGATTTTCTTTTTAATAAAAGAATGTTCCGTAACGTTACGGAACTTGGCTACGTTCCAATTAAACGGCGCGTCCTCGGCCTTGCTGGCCCTGCGAGAACATTAACATAGCGTTCGCGTTCGCATTCGCGTTCGCGTTCGCGTTCACGACGCGATCGAGTCGAAGGATTACACGGAACAGCGATATTAGCGCTTTACGACCGGGACTCTTGATTCAAAGATTCGAACAATTTTCCCATTTGTTCGAAACGCATCGAACGTGCTACGGCCCACAGAATTATCGATCGTGGATCGAACGTGTCGCGAATTCGATACGAAGGAAGAATATCGTAATACGGAGAGTACCACTGTGCGCGTACCGGTTAAGAGCGCGAGAACCGCCGATAGAAATCGATGGAAAAGGAACTCCGAAAAAGACTCGTTGTTGGTTCAGATTTTGCGATCGAATAAATTCGGACGAAGCGATACTCGTAGATTTCTGTAATTCGTCGAGGGAAAGTAGCATTTCTAGCTAGATACTCGTAGGCGCGTACACGATGTCGATTCGAAGAGCGTATCGTTCGAACCGGAGAGTACCTTCGGTCGCGGCTCTCTTGAAAGGTTCGATCGCGAAAGGTGTCGGAGAGGTCGCGTTACCGCCTATTTCGATGCGACGAACGCAAACGATCGTCGAGGAGTACGCGTACACGTATCGTATCGTTCCCATCCAGCGAACCTCCTCGACATTTTACGCGTAACTGCGCGCAACGTATCGCGTTTTGGAAAGGAAGCGTTTACCAACCAAGTACGCGCACTCTCGCTCGGCGGTATTCGCGGAATCGAACGTAGGAAAGGGATTCGATGCCTCGGTCACGGTCGACGGTTGCTAAGAGGCTCGGACTTCCGTTATCGTTGAGGCCCGATCGTAAGGAATTCGAATATCTCGAAAGTTGGATGTCTCTCGTTCGATCCTGTCTCGTCTCCGTCATCGGTAACGCTGTGCAATTCCCGATGCAAAACCGTACGGGGGGAGGAATACGATGAAAAATGTCGATCACGTGGAAGAGCCGAGGCCATGGCGGAACGAGACGCACCGAGCGACGTTTAAACGCGAACGTCCGTGCGCGCGAATTTCATTGACGTTGCGAAGGCCTAAACGAAAACAGACACGCGCGCGCGCGCGCGCACGCGCCGAACAGATCGAAATTATGCCTGTCGCTGAATCATTCGCTCGAATAGCTCGTGCAAACTCTTCGACCGCGCTCGTACGTTTCTCGCGTATGACGCACCTTTCGCGTTCGAGAATGCTTATTTTTATCGTCGAACTTGTATCACTCGTAGACTCGCGTTTCTCGATCGACTCGATCGACTCGATCGATCGTGCCGTCCTTTTCAACCAAACGATCGCCCGCGATTCCCATCGAGTCTTACTATATTTCCGTTGTAGCGTCGAAACGCGTAATCGCGAATCGAATATTTTTACAGCGATACGAAGAAGGAGGTTAACGCGACTGAACAGAGTCGGTCGGACGAACGGACGGATGGACGGACGGACGTTCGAATATTTTCCGTCCGGCCGTTTCTTACTCGCATTCTTTGCAGCTTCGATCGAACTGTAATCGATCCTTCGACCGGAAGACGCTTTCCGTACGAAACAAGAACCATCCGTTAAAGATTTATTTCTCGACGAGACACTTTCAAACGAAACAGAAACGATAAGTAAAAAGATCGACGACAACAATTTCGCAAGGTGATATCGAAATAGTGCAAAACCGAACGTGCACGTTGATACCCAAGTACCCATGTACGATACGTTTGTAGATTTGGAAAGCGACACGTTGACGCGTTAACAAAATTCTAGCGTTGTTCGCGCGCTATATTTAAAATCGAAAAGTACGATTTCTTTTTTCGAAATAACGGCGCACGGGTGCGATCTCGCCGTCTATCTGGATTATCGCGAGACTTTTGAACTTTGACCGCAGTTCTGCGCAGTATTTGATCGTTTTATCGGCTCGTAAACTATAAACAACGAATGCCTGCGTGGAAGACTCGTTGGAATTTTACATCCAAGTTCGATAATTCGAGTTTGTCGTCTCGGTTGCACCTTCGTTGTTCGTTTTAAGATCGCTCTTTGGCAAAGATAACTCGTTCATCGACCAGTGCTTCGCGACGATTAATCGAATCTCTGTTCGAACAATTGGCCCGTTACTTCGCTATGGTCGAACGATCGCTGATTTAACCGCGAATCGATGTTCCTAGGAAATAATGGGAGAGCTAGGTTTCTTCGATTATACTACGTACGTGTACGTTTCTTTGCGTTTAGTCTCGTAATTTCGCTGCTCCGTGCGACGCTTGTTCGCTAAGCGGCACCCTATGTAAGATACCAAAACTCGAAAGTCGATCAACCTCGGTCCGTTGAGTGACAATAAGAAAACGTTACGACGAGAATACGCGTACACGGCGTACGTACAAGGGGAACGCGTTAATTGTCATTTAAGAAAAGAAATCACCTTTGAGGGTTCGATCGGAGAATCAGCGAACAGAGTCTCTCTAGCATCGCGGCCACGTTTTCAGCCCGTGTATTCTCGGCTCGTGGATGAGACGCGCACGCGGCGAGCGAGCGAGCAAAAGGAGGAGGAATCTCCTCGCATCCTCTGTTCTTCTCGCGTTGCTCGGGCTACGGCCTTGAGAGGTCACTTTACCTGGGCCTGGACCGGGGCTTGGGCCGGGGCCGGGGCCGGGGCTGGGGCCGGGGCCGGAGCCGAGGCCGCAGCCGGGACCGGGACCGGACCGTACGTTGAATACATACTTGACGCAGAAAGGAACTGGAACGAAGCACGGGGAAGGAAAACTGGTATTCCGCGCGACCATTACGATAACGTGTCTTCGTTTTCTCGGGAGATCGCGCGTATATTTGTTCGGTAGCTCGGCGAGTGTTTTTCTTCGTTTTGAAAATTTCGGTTTCCAGACGGTGGAAAATCTTTTGCAAACGAAATTACGAGATCCAGCCGTTAGCCGAACGTTCCTTTGATCCGTTCCATCGAGCCGGTAAAAGTTTCGTCCGATTCGCGTTGCGTTGCGCGTCGTTTCCGAGGACGCGGCGTTCGAGCGGATGCCAAGCACGCGGCCGGCCACCGTCCGGTATTTCCGTCGCCCGGTAAGAACCGTTGCTTCCCGCGAATCGAAACAACGCGCAACCTTCGACGACACTTTTTATCGTTCGTTGTTACGGTAGCCGTCCTCTCGCGAGCGATTTTACGGGAGATCGTTGGTCGATTACTGTTTTCGAGCCTCGAACAAAGGACTGCGATAACCGTACGAAAAACGGAACCCGATGCATTCCCGATTTCGTAGCCCGTGAACGACAATGTCCGTTATCGTCGAGTCTGCCTCGGTTAGCTCCCGAGGCAACCACAGCCAAAGGAACAACCGGGAAGGAACAAGACGAACACCGTCGGGGCTGACCAAGAGAGAAGTAGGAAAGGAGAGGCGGTTTCTCTCGTCTCGTCTCGTCTCGTCTCGTCTCGTCTCGTCTCAGGGTTCGGGGTTCTCGCGTATGCCGTCAGCTGTCGTCGTTGCCCGCGAGATTTTTTGCACGGCGAATCGACTTTCCAAGGACGCCGCGAGGCCTTGCACCGTGCTCGGAAGGTAGAGCCGGAGACCTCCTTTTCTTTCCCGCTCGGGAGCTGCCGCCCGTACACGCGGCGTTCTTATCTAGGTCGACGGAAAAATAGAACGTAAAGCTCGTCCGGGATTTACGCAAACACGCTTCCGGCGGGACGAACCGACACCTTTGAACTTATACTTTCTCCTTTCTTTTCCTCCGATAACCACGATCGAACGAAATCGACGGTGTTTTCGTCCAAGTGCTTTACGCTTTCTTAGAGTCTCCTCGAATCTCTCGTCTTCGTACGAAGCGAGGCGAAGCGAAACGAAACGAAACGAAACGAAACGAAACGAAACGAAACGAAACGAAACGAAACGAAACGAAACGATCGTTTGTGAATTTTTCGCGCGAAGAATCGTGCACCGATCGTGCAACGTGCACGAAAACCATCGAAGGCGCAAAATAGTCGGTAACGCAACCTTAAAGGCTCTTATTTTGCGCTTGCGACGGCTCACGGTATCGATTCAAAAATCAACGACT